>NW_026706325.1:0-90649 GCF_029867415.1 Vicia villosa | reverse complement strand
TAAACACTTACAAGGTTAAAGCATTTGGCCTTGTTTCCCAAATTATATTCCAGCTGTATATCTATTTTAAAATTGTAGTCCATTTTAAGAATGGTTCTTAAAATTATAATATTTGTTGAAGTATATGTTTTTTATTTTTAAAAAATCATTATATTTTTAATTGAATTTAATTGTAGATTGTGTTAATTAGTTGATCATATTTTTTAAAAAATAAAATTGATTTTTTATTATCTCCGTCTGTAAATAAAAAGATTACTTGAATATATATATATATATATATATATATATATATATATATATATATATATATATATATATATATATATATATATTAAAAGATTATTTCAAAATTTCGACAATGTCAATTATTTTTTACTAACATGTTCATACATTTAGGTGTTACATATATAATGTAGACGACCGTAACCCTTAATGTTATACCATAATTACTCACAGATTAAATTTTGTTTATTAATAATAGGGACTAAACCCAAAAAGAGAATTGAAAACTACAAAGAGATACCAGATGAATGAGATACCAGATGAATGAAGTGTGTCCACACACACCCATTTTTCATCATCACCATTCTCAACGTTCACCTACACCAATCTTCACCATTCTCAAAACCTCACCAAAAAGCTCACCTCCATAGTTGTGAGAGCTTCAACATTAGAAGCTCTACAGAGTTGAGCATAAACCACAACCATTTAATGCTGCTACTCATCACTCATCTCAAGCTCACACTCTTAGAGCACAGCAACACAATTTATGGAAAATTCCAAAGAAAATAAAAATTAAAAGAAGAAGAAGAGAAGACGAGAGGCATGCGCAAGAAGGAGAGGAACAAGAACGCTACCTAGAGTGAAGCATTTCACATCTTTCTCGCGTTAATTTCGCGTTTCGCTGCTTGGAATCTCCCCTCTGGCATTCTCAATCTTCAATTTTCATCTGCAAGTCCAGGTAGAGAATTTTGCTAGAGTTGAGAAAATCGGGGCCTCGGAACTTTAAGTTATAATTATTTTTGTGAATATGTTTTATATAATTTGAACTTAAGTATCATATCTACTTATTTAAGGTTGTCATGATGACAACCCTAGCAAAAAAAATACTAGTTATATGGTGATGTGTCATCTTTATAGTGAGCTATATGATAACGTGTCATCTTCATAGTAATTCTTGCCCAACCCTAATTTTATGTTCATTTTTTTATCCATCTAATTTATCAAATTTTTATTCATACAAAATAGTTTATTTATTTAAATATTATTTTTTATTAAACCCCTACATTAATAATAATAATAACGACAATAATATTAATAGTAATAATAATAATAATAATAATAATAATAATCTAAAAACTCTTTAATGTTTATATTTTATATCAATAAAGTTGATATAATTATATTTTATTAATAAAACTCTTCAATGTTTTATCTTTAATACCAAAAATAAAAAATAATAATCACTAAAAATGGTAACTAATACACAACAATGATGATAATGTATAAAAATAAAATATAAAAATGAATTTCAATTATTAAAAAAATTATCTTATTTATATAAATATAAAAAATATAAATAAATTTTAAACAAATAACTTAAAATAGAGAAAATATAAAAAAGAAAAATACAATATATATATATATATATATATATATATATATATATATATATATATATATATATATATATATATATATATATATATATATATATATATATGAATTTTGTTCTCATACTGTAACTTCTTATAATTTGTAAAATAATCCAAAAAACATTATAGTGTTAATCTTTTTCTTTTTGTACCTTATAATGTTATTATTATTTTATTTAACTTTATATAATTTTTTTGGATATCCTTTAATATTTTTAATTTCAAGATTCTATTTTTTTAAAACTGGTCAAAAAAAATAATTTTATATACAAATAAAAAATTGAATATCAACTATAATTTTAAAAAAAATATAGTTTTATTTCTAATATACCTGTACAAAGCACGAGTCCGCAATCTAGTACTCCTCTTAAAAACAATGACCCCACAAATGGAAAAATAACACACATTTTAGTTAAACATTAAAATTCAATATATAATTTTTTCAAATTTGTTGATTTAAAGATTTAATATATATAATGATTAATAGTGATAGAAAATATAGAGTATAATGGGTGGATTAATATATTTAAAAATGAAGAATATTATTATAAGTATTTTAGATTGAAAAATTAGTTGTGAAGTTGAAATATTAAAAAAAAATGCACGTTTTACTTTATTTTAATTAGGTAAACAACATAAATTAGTGTAGTGGGGTTTCAGTACCCACAGTTTACTTTTAATTTAATTATTAGTTAATTAATAAAAATATTTAACATAAAATTTTGAGATACACATAAATTGTAAGTATCAACAACTAAATTAATGTAGTGGGGTTGCAATACTTACAATTTATGTGTGCGTGTGTGTGATTTAGTGGTGAAGGTTTGAGTTTTATCAGAATAGGAAAAGATTGGAGATGAGAACAACTTTCATGGCTCTGGACCATGAATTGTAGTTCATATGGTCAAGAAGGGGGTGAAGAGAATGAGAGAAGGATTTTCGTTAGGGTGTAGGTAGTATGGATTGGAAGCGTTGGTGGAAAAATCGGTGAAATCCTCCATGGAATCAAGAAAAGGGGTGAAATTAGGGTTTTGCGGTGAAGGAAAGTGGCAGAGAATTGCAAGAGGGGGAAAGAGAAAACGATAGGGAGGAAGAAAGAGAAAAGGAGAAAGAATAACCCACGTGTTGAAAAATGCATGAAGGAGAAGGTGTGAGGCTGATATCATATCAGAATAGGAAAAGAATCATTGAACTTTCAATTATTATTAATGAATAGTATTGAATATATTGTTTAATACAAAGATAAGTGGATATATATATATATATATATATATATATATATATATATATATATATATATATATATATATATATATATATATATATATAGGATGGTTATATTTACTCCAAGAGTAAGTGTTGAACACTTACTCCAAATCTTAACCATTGATTTTCATTAATCTAACGGTTTTAATTAATCATTAAATCTAATTATTTTTGGAAATATTTTTCTGTAAAAAACTTTAATTAAAACCGTTGGATTAATGATAATCAATGGTTATGATTTGGAGTAAGTGTTCAACACTTACTCTTGGAGTAAATATAACCCTCCTCCTGGTATTGTAAAAAGAGTGCGATGGTGAAGAGGGGACGAGGGCGTCCGAAACTTTTGGTGCCGCCGTCACCTACAAACCCTCCAACACCGGCGAGTCAATCGGTGCAGCAACACTCTGGGGATGTTCCCACAGTGGTACTCGAGAACTCTGAGACGAATGATAACAAAGCTTCCTTAGAGGAAGTGAAGGAGCAAAGAAAACTGTGGGTCGATGTCATCAATGAGAATCGCAACCCCACGAAGGGAATAACGATGGTTTACGTAGCACCTATTAGGGTTGAGGGTGAATTTGATATTGAAATTGAAGAGGAGGATGTTACTTCTGAGTTGCAATTTTGGGAGAATACCCTAATCCTGTATGGATTGGGGGAAGACCTAAGCATGAACGTGGTGAAGAATTTCATGGTGAAACACTGGAATTTTGTGACATTACCAGACATGTATTATCACGAGGAGGGCTATTTTCTTCTAAGTTTCAAGAATCATGATGATATGGATGGCGTCATGATGAAGGGACCTTACACGCTTCGTAACATCCCTATCATTCTGAAGGAATGGAGACCTGACTACAATGTAAAAGAGGATCTGTTCAGAACACTTCCCATATGGGTTAAGCTACCAAAGCTTCCTCTCCATCTTTGGGGAGCACGAAGCTTGAACAAGATCGATAGCACGATAGGTGTTCCATTGGTCACAGACGAGTGCACAACGCATAAACTTCGAGTCTCGTATGCAAGAATATTGGTAGAAGTGGACATTACCCGTAAACTAGTTCACGAAATTACTATCAAAGATCTGGAGGGCAGGAAACTGAAGCAGGCTATTGAATATGAATGGCGACCAAGATTCTGTGACAAATGTCAGAAGGTGGGTCATCAGTGTGGTTTGGAACCAAAAAGGAAAATATGGAAGCCGAAACCTCCTAGAGTAGAACCCATCCCAAAAGCAGTTTCTTGTACCCCAAAGGATGATAAGGTGGTGGAGGCGATAGAGGAACAGAAGTGGACACAAGTGACTAAACCAACAGGTGACAAAGGTAAGAAGAAAATTACTTATGCTGAGTCTTCTACATCTATACCTTGTGTGAATGTGTTTGGTGTACTAGGGGATTCGAATGACCCACTAGTTACCTTAGGAAATCCCCCATGATAGTGTCTTGGAATGTTCGGGGGCTGAATAAGATCGGCAAGCTTAGGGAGGTGTGCTCCCGACTCCTTGAGCTAAAGCCAGATATTTGCATCTTAATTGAGACTCGTGTCAAGATTAATAAAGCTGCTGCTACTAGAAATAAACTAAATCTGCCTGGTAATGTTGTGGATAATTATACTCACCATAGTAATGGCAGGCTTTGGATCATATGGAATGATGATGTAGTTGATGTTAGAGTGCTCAGTAGCAACAGTCAATACATACACTGTGGCATTCATGATTCCAATGGCTTGTGTAGCAACCTGCCCTAAAAATTAAGCTTTAGAGTCGCCACCTATTCTACCAAGGCGAATAGGAAACCTTACGCAGTTAAGAGATCGGGGTAAGTTATTATAATCAGGTCGAGGGAAGGTGTTAGGCACCCTCAACCCTTTCCTAAGGTTTGTTCTAAGGTAAAGGCTTTATGGCTAAAATTTAGAGGTTTAATAGCTAAGGAAATGAATAGGGTGAAAATTGAGATTTGAAAGTGAATTGAAATTGTGAGGGGGGAGACTCGCCTTGTTACCAAGTGCCTACGTATCTCCTTATGGAGAATCAGAGTCAACGTAGTTCGGGCACAGGGTTGTACGTCTTAGAATTGATATGAGTTTTTTGAAGGCTTTTTGAATGGCCTATCGTAGTTTTGAAATTTGTTTTGAAAGATGAAAGTGTTTTGAGGTTTGGCATACAACCCAGACTTAATTTGTCACTGTTAGATGCGATGATCAATAGGTTTGATCATTATAGCTAACAGATTACGAGGTATTGCTGATTACTCTGATTGATAGATTCGATCGTCGCGGGCAGCAAATAAAAGTGTTTTAAATTTTATGTATTTTTTATCTCTCGTCTAATGCGACTAATAGATTTAATCGGGTCGAGGAGAGAATTAAATAAAACATTCTAACATTTTTTATCTCTCGTCTTTGCGACTAATAGCTTTAGTCGGGTTGAGGAGAGAAATAAATAAAGGACTAATTAAATTATCATTAATAAATTAAATTAGTCAAAATTATTTCTCGCCTAATGCGACTAATAAGTATAGTTGGTTCGGGGAGAAAATTAATGTGAATTATCAAAAAACGAACAATTAAACAATTAATAGAATTACCAAATAAAAATTAATTAGTTTTTATTAATTAAAATTTTTTTAGTTTGCATGGGGGTGTATTCTTATGAAGGTTAGTAGTTATAGGGGTGCGAACAGCAAGGCTTTAGGCCCATGAAGGTTCTTCTATTTCTGCGCAGGGGGGTGTGTTTTGTTAAGGGTAGGAATTTGGGGTGTGTGGATAGCATAGGGTCTGGCCCAACAAACATGTTGAGCCCGTTTGATTGGATGCGCGCGTGTACACGGTGTTGTGGTGGGTGTTCAGGATCATGGCCGTTTGCTCTAATCCAACGGCCTGCATGTTCACTTGGCTGGGGTGCATGGTTAAGGGAAAAGCACTGGATCAACGTCCAAGTGCCAACGGGTGGTCGTCGAGGGACCACGTGTCGCTAATCCCACCACCGAGGGGATGTTATCCCTCTCTTCTCTCCACTCCCCCTCTCATTTCCCTTCCTTCTTTCTCTCTCTAATCTCTCTCTTCCTCTCTTCGCTCACACAACAACAACAACAACGAAAACCCAGAAACAGCCCCAAAACCCACCGTCGGCCACCACAAAATCCAGCACTCCGATGAAGATTCATCGGAATCTTCATCATCCCCCACCATCCAACCTTCAATCATCCGGTAACAAACCTATGGCCGCTGTGAGCCGCCCTCCCAACCACCGTAAGCCCCCCAGTTTCCGATGAAGATCACCATGATCTTCATCTCCCTCGGCCCCCGTCTTCATATCCCAACCCAGAAAACCCAGAAACCCTTCACAAAACCCATGAACCCTAACAATTTCTAAGAACCCAACCCCCAAAATTTCGGGAAATCAAAGCACATGCATGCAAATCAACATCAATAAACAACCTAAAGCTAAGTTTTAGATCTGGTTACCTCATTTCTTGCATTCAGGAACGTGTAAGCTCCCTCAATCGATCCCTAATCCTCTCTTTCTCTGTGTATCGCAGGTATGAAGATGATGATGATGCTCAAGAGTTCTGGGTTCAAAAGTCGCGGCGGCTCAAGAACAAATTTTTCACGAAAATCTCCAACCTTTCTTCTATTTTTCTTTTTAGTCTTTATAGTGTTAGGGTTAGATTAGTTTTAGGAAAGATTCAATGTAACCTATTTGCCAATTTTAATAAAATTAGATTTGATTTTGTTATTATTTTATTCGATTCTGTTTTTGTTAATATTAGATTTAGTTTATGTTTTGATTGAAGATTGATTCAGTTTTGGTTTTGTTTATTTGATTCAACCTTGGGCCTGGGCATCACTCGGTTGAAGCTAGGGTTTGGATGGTGAGGGAGCGGCGGCCACTGAGGGTTCGCGTGGAGGAAGATGGTGAATAGTGACCGGGTCGGTTTGACCCGGTTCGCTACCCCTGGTCCATGTATGAAAATGAACCGGCCCAAATATCTTTTGTTTTCTTTTCGGCCCAACAACAACAATCCAACAACCAAAAAAACCCTAATAATCTTAATTAATCTATTTAATTAATTAATTAACCTCTTAATCACTTATGACTATTGCAAATTAGATTATTAAGTTTAATACTACTAATTAATAATAATATCTAAAATAATACTAATATTATCTTAAACACTAATAATTAACTTAATTAAATCAATAATAATATACTAATAATCTGAAAGTTAGTTATAAAATTGAAAAATGATAATTAAATGATTAAATGACAAGAGACAAATGGGCCCAAAACAAAATGGATTCCCCAAATATTTGCTATTCACACCTCCATTTATTTTAAATCAACCTATAAGGGAGTTCTATAAGAGAGCGAGTTTACTAATAGATATATTAGACCCTATGGCTCCTAATTTTTAACACCCTTAATAAATTTACAGATGCAAGTTATACCGGGTAAATTTTGGGGTATGACAGCTGCCCCTATTTAATTATTCTTTGATCGAAGGGTGCGAGAGTACGCAGTTCTCGCACGTTCAAATCGAAGGGTTATTAAATACCGGAAGACCCCAAAATTTGACCAGAAGCTTGGGATTAAATGATAGCTTCCAAACGGGAATTGGAACATTACTAGACGATAACTGGTTACAAAACGAGAATTGGATTTAATTGGGTTTTGCTGTAACAGTCAGACGGGAACTGACTACCAAACTGGAATTAGATTTTGATGTACATACGAGAATTGGATTTAACATAACAGTCAGAAGGGAACTGACTACCAAACGAGAATTGGATTTTCATGTACCAGTCAGACGGGAACTGACTACCAAACGAGAATTGGATTTAATGTAACAGTCAGACGGGAACTGACTACCAAATGAGAATTGGATTTTATGTAACAGTCAGACGGGAACTGACTACCAAACGAGAATTGGATTTTGATTGTTTGCCAGGCAGGAACTGGGTTTTGATGTGATCGGCTAGGATGAGAACTAGGCTTTGATGTGACTTTTTAGGGCAAGAACTGCACTTTGAAATGATTTTCCAGGACGGGAACTGGACGTTTAAATGACTTGCCAGGACAAGAACTGGACTTTGAAATAATTTGGATTGCTAATGAAAATTGGACCTTTCTGATATGTAGATGTGAATGCCCTAGATGATATGCGTGGTTTGATGCTGGAGTGAAGTGACATGATTAATGCATGACAATGATTTATGATGACTTGGATGTTTTGATTGATGTCCCAATGTTGGGTGGTGAAGGCGTGGCAAGATTGCTTATGCAACAAGGTTACTTGCCACACGATGGTAGGATGTTATGCTGTCATGATTTCCCAATACTTGTTTTAAACTCGAAGATCGCAGATGTAGGAGATGTTAGAACAAGATTTGTTCTGATCAATTATCTTAGTTTTGATGATAACAATAATATGAATTTTGCTTAAGATAATATGGTACTCTAATCCATTGCAATTTCCCTTTCAGGAAATATATAAAGAGTACGCATAATTCAGCGCTCAGAAGCTTTGTCTCAAGGGTTCAGCATGCAACATCAGAACATGGTCTGGCAAGACATCAGAAGATGGTCGAAGCAGTATCAGAACATGGGTCTATGGAAGCATCAGAAGAACAAGAGAACAGAAGCACTGAAGTTCTGATGGTATCACGCTCAGAAGCACTTCAAGGTCAGAAGATCAGAAGATGCTATGCACCAAGCTGTTTGACTCTGATGATATTCAAACGCTGTATTCACAAACATCAGATCAGAAGGAAGTACAAGTGGCAAGCTACGCTGACTGACAAAAGGAACGTTAAAAGCTATTCTAGGCTACGTCAGTAGATACAGCGTGAACAAGGCTCGAGGTAGTTGACAAAAGCGTATAACATTAAATGCGATGCTGTACGGAACACGCAAAGCATTAAATGCATTCAACGGTCATCTTCTCCAACGCCTATAAATATGAAGTTCTGATGAGAAGCAAGGTTAACGATTCTGCACCAAAACAACTCATATTAAACTTGCTCAAACGCTGTTCAAATCAAAACTCAGAATCTTCATCTTCATCAAAGCTCACTACATTGCTGTTGTAATATATTAGTGAGATTAAGCTTAAACGTTAAGAGAAATATCACAGTTGTGATTATCGCTTTCAAGAAGCATTTGTAATACTCTTAGAATTGATTACATTAAGTTGTAAGGAACTAGAGTGATCGTGTGGATCAGAATACTCTAGGAAGTCTTAGAAGTGATCTAAGCAGGTTGTAACTAGAGTGATCGTGTGGATCAGTAGACTCTAGAAAAGTCTTAGAGGGTATCTAAGCAGTTGTTCCTGGAGTGATCAGTGTGTGATCAGAAGACTCTGGAAGACTTAGTTGCTGACTAAGTGGAAAACCATTGTAATCCGTGCGATTAGTGGATTAAATCCTCAGTTGAGGTAAATCATCTCTGCGGGGGTGGACTGGAGTAGTTTAGTTAACAACGAACCAGGATAAAAATAACTGTGCAATTTATTTTTATCTGTCAAGTTTTTTAAAGCTACACTTATTCAAACCCCCCCTTTCTAAGTGTTTTTCTATCCTTCAATTGGCATCAGAGCGCCGGTTCTAAGGTGCAAACACTTAACCGTGTTTAGAAAAGATTCAGGAAGAGAAAAACGCTTCAGTAAAAGATGGTTGATGAAAGTGAAAAGTCTACACCTGCATCTACATCTGGCTCTGCTGAGCAATACAACGGTAACAATGGTTATACTAGACCGCCGGTATTTGATGGTGAAAACTTTGAATACTGGAAAGATAAACTGGAAAGTTACTTTCTTGGTCTAGATGGTGATCTATGGGATCTTCTGATGGATGGTTACAAACATCCAGTGAATGCCAGAGGCGTAAAGCTGACAAGGCAAGAAATGAATGATGATCAGAAAAAGCTTTTCAGGAATCATCATAAATGCAGAACTGTTTTGCTGAATGCTATCTCTCATGCTGAGTATGAGAAGATATCTAACAGGGAAACGGCCTATGACATATATGAGTCCTTGAAAATGACTCATGAAGGAAATGCTCAAGTCAAGGAGACTAAAGCTCTAGCTTTAATCCAGAAGTATGAAGCCTTCAAGATGGAGGATGATGAAGACATTGAAAAGATGTTTTCAAGATTTCAAACTCTTACTGCTGGATTGAGAGTTCTTGACAAGGGATACACCAAGGCTGATCACGTAAAGAAGATCATCAGAAGCTTCCCAGAAGATGGGGTCCTATGGTGACTGCATTCAAGATTGCAAAGAATCTGAATGAAGTTTCTCTGGAAGAGCTTATCAGTGCCTTGAGAAGTCATGAAATAGAGCTGGACGCAAATGAGCCTCAAAAGAAAGGTAAGTCTATTGCATTAAAATCAAATATCAAGAAATGCACTAACGCTTTTCAGGCTAGAGAAGAAGATCCTGAAGAATTAGAATCTGAAGAAGAAGATGAACTGTCCCTGATCTCCAGAAGGCTAAATCAACTCTGGAAGACCAAGCAAAGGAAGTTCAGAGGCTTCAGAAGTTCAAAGAAATTTGAACGTGGAGAATCTTCTGATGACAGAAGATTTGACAAGAAGAAGGTCATGTGCTATGAATGCAATGAGCCTGGACACTTCAAGAATGAATGTCCAAATCTTCAGAAGGAAAATCCCAAGAAGAAGTTTCATAAGAAGAAAGGTCTTATGGCAACCTGGGATGAGTCAGAAGACGATTCAGACTCTGAAGATGAGCAGGCTAACTGTGCGCTGATGGCGACAGAAGATGACGAATCAGAATCTACATCAGAATCAGATTCTGAAGAGGTATTTTCTGAACTTACTAGAGATGAGTTAGTTTCCGGTCTAACTGAACTTCTGGAACTCAAGTCTCAGATTAGTCTCAAATACAAAAAGCTGAAAAAGCTATTTGAATTTGAAACAAAGAAGCTTGAGTTGGAGAATTCTGAATTAAAAGAAAAACTTTTAAAATTATCCAATAATGTTGGATCTCCTTCTGATTCAGAACAATCCACTCCTAGTCTAAACCATATTCTGAAAGAATATGATTTAAGTTTCAGGAAGTTCTTATCTAGAAGTATTGGCAGAAGTCAGCTAGCTTCTATGATATATGCTGTGTCTGGAAACAAAAGAGTTGGCATTGGTTTTGAGGGTGAAACCCCATACAAACTTGAACCTGTTGATGAAATGAAATTCACATACAAGCCATTGTATGATCAGTTCAAGTATGACCACTCCCATGATATTAGGCACACTTCACATGCTCAAAGCTTTCACATAACACACACCAAAAAGCATGTGACACAACCTAGGAAATATCATGAAACTCACATTAAAAATTATCATGCTGTTCCTCCTATTGCTTACAATGTTAAACCCAAGTTCAATCAGAACTTGAGAAAATCTAACAAGAAAGGACCCAAGAAAATGTGGGTACCTAAGGATAAGATTATTCCTATTGCAGATATCCTTGACTGCAAAAAGGACAAAGCACAACATGTCATGGTACCTGGACTCTGGATGCTCACGACACATGACAGGAAGAAGGTCTATGTTCCAAGACCTGGTGCTTAAGTCTGGAGGAGAAGTCAAGTTTGGAGGAGATCAGAAGGGCAAGATAATTGGCTCTGGAACTATAAAGTCTGGTAACTCTCCTTCCATTTCTAATGTTCTTCTTGTAGAAGGATTAACACATAACCTCTTATCTATCAGTCAACTGAGTGACAATGGTTATGATATAATCTTTAATCAAGAGTCTTGCAAGGCTGTAAATCAGAAGGATGGCTCAATCCTATTTACAGGCAAGAGGAAGAACAACATTTATAAGACAGATCTGCAAGATCTTATGAGTCAGAAGGTGACTTGTCTTATGTCTGTTTCTGAAGAGCAGTAGGTCTGGCACAGAAGATTAGGTCATGCTAGTTTGAGAAAGATTTCTCAGATTAACAAACTGAATCTGGTCAGAGGACTCCCTAATCTGAAATTCAAATCAGATGCTCTTTGTGAAGCATGTCAGAAGGGCAAGTTCTCCAAACCTGCATTCAAGTCCAAGAATGTTGTTTCTACCTCAAGGCCATTAGAACTCTTGCACATTGATCTGTTTGGCCCAGTCAAAACAGCATCTGTCAGAGGGAAGAAATATGGATTAGTCATCGTAGATGATTATAGCCGCTGGACATGGGTAAAATTCTTGAAACACAAGGATGAGACTCATTCAGTGTTCTTTGATTTCTGCATTCAGATTCAATCTGAAAAAGAGTGTAAAATCATAAAGGTCAGAAGTGATCATGGTGGTGAATTTGAGAACAGATCCTTTGAAGAATTCTTCAAAGAAAATGGTATTGCCCATGATTTCTCTTGTCCTAGAACTCCACAGCAAAATGGAGTTGTAGAACGAAAGAATAGGACTCTGCAAGAAATGGCCAGAACCATGATCAATGAAACCAATATGGCTAAGCATTTCTGGGCAGAAGCAATAAACACTGCATGCTATATTCAGAATAGAATCTCTATCAGACCTATTCTAAATAAGACTCCCTATGAATTGTGGAAGAATAGAAAGCCCAACATTTCATATTTCCATCCTTTTGGATGTGTATGCTTTATTCTGAACACTAAAGATCATCTTGGTAAGTTTGATTCCAAAGCACAAAAATGTTTCCTTCTTGGATATTCTGAACGCTCAAAAGGCTACAGAGTATACAATACTGAAACATTGATTGTAGAAGAATCAATCAATATCAGGTTTGATGATAAGCTTGGTTCTGAAAAACCAAAGCAGTTAGATAATTTTGCAGATTGTGATATTGATATATCAGAAGTTGTTGAGCCAAGAAGCAACGCATCAGAAGCAGAGCTTCTCAGAAGCAAAGAATCTGAAGATCAAGTATCAGCTTCTCTGGAGGATCTAAGCATTTCTGAAGAACCATCTATCAGAAGATCATCCAGACTCATCTCTGGTCATTCAGAAGATGTCATTCTTGGAAAGAAGGATGATCCAATCAGAACAAGAGCATTCCTTAAGAACAATGCAGACTGTCAATTAGGCCTTGTATCTTTGATCGAGCCAACTTCTGTTGATCATGCTCTAGAAGATCCAGACTGGATAATTGCTATGCAAGAAGAACTGAGTCAGTTTACAAGGAATGATGTTTGGGATCTTGTTCCTAGACCAGATGGATTCAATATAATCGGTACAAAATGGGTCTTCAGAAACAAGCTCAGTGAGAAAGGCGAAGTGGTAAGGAACAAAGCCAGACTGGTGGCTCAGGGTTACAGTCAGCAAGAAGGGATTGACTATACAGAAACCTTTGCACCAGTGGCCAGGCTGAGTTTGAAATGAGTATGATGGGAGAACTCAAGTATTTCCTTGGAATACAAATAAATCAAACATCAGAAGGAACGTATGTTCACCAAACCAAGTATGTGAAGGAACTTCTGAAGAAGTTTAATCTTCTAGACTGCAAAGAAGCCAAAACTCCTATGCATCCAACATGCATCCTAGGTAAGGATGAGGTAAGTAAGAAGGTAGATCAGAAGTTATACAGAGGTATGATTGGATCTCTTCTATATCTGACTGCTTCTAGACCTGACATTCTGTTCAGTGTTTGTTTGTGTGCTAGATTCCAATCAGATCCTAGAGAATCTCATTTAACTGCTGTTAAGAGAATTCTAAGGTATCTGAAAGGTACTACTAATGTTGGCTTAGTTTACAGAAAATCTAAAGAATACAACTTAGTAGGATTCTGCGATGCTGATTATGCTGGAGACAGAATTGAAAGAAAAAGTACTTCAGGAAGTTGCCAATTTCTTGGAAGTCATTTGATCTCCTGGTACAGCAAGAAGCAAGCAACTATTGCTCTATCAACAACAGAAGCAGAATATGTCGCTGCTGCTGGTTGTAGTACACAGATGCTCTGGATGAAGAGTCAGCTAGAAGATTATCAGATATTTGAGAGTAACATTCCTATATTCTGTGATAATACTTCTGCTATTTGTTTATCTAAGAATCCTATTCTTCATTCAAAAGCTAAACATATTGAGATTAAACATCATTTCATAAGGGACTATGTTCAGAAGGGTGTTATATCTTTAAACTTTGTTGATACAGACCATCAATGGGCTGATATCTTTACAAAACCCCTGGCTGAAGATAGGTTTAAGTTCATTCTGAAGAACATCAGTATGGATTTATGCCCAGAATGAGAAGATGAGAAGTTCTTATGTATGAGTATCTTCTGAAATGAAAATGGATTTCTTTTTAAATCAGAAGTTCTGATTGAAATCTTTTAGAAATTATGATTCGGTTATTACTGACGTTTCATTGTCTAAGTTGATTCAGAACCTCTTTTAAAGCAAAACAGCTGTAACGTTTTATCTCGGGATGGTAAACCTGTCGTTACTATTCATGGATAAGCGCGCGTGCAGTTGAAGGGACGTCTACTTAGGTAACTGTGCTAGTCACCTCATTTGTCTTTATTATCTCTCCTCACGTCACGTAACATTAAATGCTATTCATCATTCGTTTCATTTTATTTTTTCTTTAAATACTCTTCAAACACTTCTCCTTCCCTCTCATATTTTCTCCATTCACTCTATCTTTTTGCATTCATATCAAACTCTACCTGTTCATTTTCTGCAAATCCATCATGAACTCTTCATCAAGCCCAGGAAATCATGAAAATGATCAAACCAACAAGAGAAAAGCTGTTGAAACATCACCTTCCAAACCCAAAAAGATAAAAATCACCTATGATCCTCTCAAGGTGAATCCATTCGAAGCAATGTTATCTGGAAACTATTCTAGACGTGTGTTTCAACCCCCTGGTGAAAGCCCTCCATCATCTCCATCTTCTTCCTCATCTTGTTTCCTTCTAGACTCAACTTCCTCTTCATCTAACCTTTCCTCTCCCTCAACCCATTCCGAAGAAATCTCTTCATCTTCACCCGCTGAGAATGTTGTCTCTGATAAAGATTGTGGAAGATCTGCATCAGAACCAAGTCTCCCTGACCCCTCGCCTGGAAGCCCAAGAAGCAGTCAATGAGGCGTTTCACTCCTTCATGGCATGCTGGCACAGACTTTGTCTTAGCTAGGGTCTTAGGATTTGGTCTTAGTAGTTTTATTTTCCTTGTTGCATCTGCTTGTTAAAACATCTTCATGTAATATCTTTTGATTATCAATGAAAAATTTCTTTGTTTTTACATTCCAGTAGTTTTATTTGTCGTTTTATTCATCTGAATCTTTTGAAATATTCTTTTTGATGTTATGACAAAAAGGGGGAGAAGATAAATGATAAATGATTTGATTAATCTATCAGTTGCTGGGTAAAGCTCCCACACATTCACTAACAAGAACTGCAAGTTCTATATGGTTTAAGTGTTTTGCAGGTATAAAGAAGTGAAGAAAATCTTCAAAGCAAAGCAAAGACAAGAAGCAAAACCATGGAAACTGAAGCAAGCCGAGTGCTGTCAAGCTTCAGAGATCAGAAGCAAGAAAGAAGAATGAATCAGAAGCACTGATAATAGAATTTCATCCATATTTGTCTATTTGCCTTGACAAAATTCTATTTGCTCTGATACATTATTTGCTCTGATACATTATTTTAGCCTATATGGCTCTGATACATATAATGTGTTCGAATATACATTTTATGTTCTGACTCGTTCATGCTGACTTTTGTCGTTTAGTTTTTGTTCTGTAACATTTCAGGATGTAGAGATGCTCAGATGATGCTCTGGTACATTCAACAATGTTCTGATACAAATCTAGCATGAAGTAATGTTGGTAGAAATTCAAAGCTCTGAAGCTATCCGAGGGAAGCAGAAATCAGAAGCTGCGAATGTTCTAAAGATCCAGAAAACTCAAGTTCTGAAGCTGTCCTAAATGGAAGCAGAAATCAGAAGCTGTGAATGTTCAGAAGATCAAAGAAATTCAAGTTCTGAAGCTGTCCTAGAATGGAAGCAGAAGTCAGAAGCTGTGAATGTTCAGAAGATCAAAGAAATTCAAGTTCTGAAGCTGTCCTAGATGGAAGCAGGAATCAGAAGCTGTGAGTGTTCTAGGGATCTAAGGAAATTCTAGTTCTGAAGCTGTCCAATGGAAGCAGAAGTCAGAAGCTATGAATTCTCTGAAGACAGAAGCTTATATGATCGTCTCTACCGAAATAATCAGGGAAGTCTTTTATTAAAGTTCTTCGAGTATTTATTTCAGGGGGAGATTATTTATTTCAGGGGAAGATTATTTATCTCAGGGGGAGATTGTTAATCTCAGGGGGAGACATATTCATATGCTTATGCTATAGCTGTGTAATTTGTCTTTTGCCGTCTGTTCTTTCTGATCGCAAATTCATATCATTTATATATGTTTTTGTCATCATCAAAAAGGGGGAGATTGTTAGAACAAGATTTGTTCTGATCAATTATCTTAGTTTGGATGATAACAATAATATGAATTTTGCTTAAGATAATATGGTACTCTAATCCATTGCAATTTCCCTTTCAGGAAATATATAAAGAGTACGCATAATTCAGCGCTCAGAAGCTTTGTCTCAAGGGTTCAGCATGCAACATCAGAACATGGTCTGGCAAGACATCAGAAGATGGTCGAAGCAGTATCAGAACATGGGTCTATGGAAGCATCAGAAGAACAAGAGAATAGAAGCACTGAAGTTCTGATGGTATCACGCTCAGAAGCACTTCAAGGTCAGAAGATCAGAAGATGCTATGCACCAAGCTGTTTGACTCTGATGATATTCAAACGCTGTATTCACAAACATCAGATCAGAAGGAAGTACAAGTGGCAAGCTACGCTGACTGACAAAAGGAACGTTAAAAGCTATTCTAGGCTACGTCAGTAGATACAGCGTGAACAAGGCTCGAGGTAGTTGACAAAAGCGTATAACATTAAATGCGATGCTGTACGGAACACGCAAAGCATTAAATGCATTCAACGGTCATCTTCTCCAACGCCTATAAATATGAAGTTCTGATGAGAAGCAAGGTTAACGATTCTGCACCAAAACAACTCATATTAAACTTGCTCAAACGCTGTTCAAATCAAAACTCAGAATCTTCATCTTCATCAAAGCTCACTACATTGCTGTTGTAATATATTAGTGAGATTAAGCTTAAACGTTAAGAGAAATATCACAGTTGTGATTATCGCTTTCAAGAAGCATTTGTAATACTCTTAGAATTGATTACATTAAGTTGTAAGGAACTAGAGTGATCGTGTGGATCAGAATACTCTAGGAAGTCTTAGAAGTGATCTAAGCAGGTTGTAACTAGAGTGATCGTGTGGATCAGTAGACTCTAGAAAAGTCTTAGAGGGTATCTAAGCAGTTGTTCCTGGAGTGATCAGTGTGTGATCAGAAGACTCTGGAAGACTTAGTTGCTGACTAAGTGGAAAACCATTGTAATCCGTGCGATTAGTGGATTAAATCCTCAGTTGAGGTAAATCATCTCTGCGGGGGTGGACTGGAGTAGTTTAGTTAACAACGAACCAGGATAAAAATAACTGTGCAATTTATTTTTATCTGTCAAGTTTTTTAAAGCTACACTTATTCAAACCCCCCCTTTCTAAGTGTTTTTCTATCCTTCAGGAGAGACTTATTGGGGATTGTAAAAATATGAGGATAGCTTTCCCTTACGCAGTATGTCTTGCCCCAATTTGTTAGGTTTTTGTAGAGATTTGTCTCGATATGAACATGGACGTAGTTTTGTTGTAGTATGCGCTTGAGATGGCTAGCCTCACTAATTTGAATTCACAACATGATGCCCCATGTTTAAACGAATCTTGGAATGATTTCAATCCGATTATCTATTTTGAATCAACTCCTTTTGATCGGGCCTCATAGTGATTGCCTCAATATTGAAAGACATGCCCTCGATCTCCAGGGCGCCTCCTTAGAGGGAACTTGAATTTTACCATGTCATGACACGAACTTGATATGTACTGCCCCAACATTTGATAGTTGAAAGGTCTGCCCTGAATCTCCAGGATATGGAGGGCTAACCATGGTGTGATATCAATTCGATATGAATTGCCCCAATATTTTGAATTCTTGAAAGATATGCCCCTGATTGTTATTGCTTCGATATGTGACCCAAGTTGATTGCATCTTAGAAGAATGCCCCTAGTCAATAGGATCTTTTGATTATATGCCCCTGTAATCCTTGAAATTCTGCCCCTGTTTAGGAGAACCCTCTAGATGTGGTTCACCCATTCGAGAGTCTTTATCAGAAATGATTACTTTTGATTAAACCAATTTCGGGATCTCCTTGATACCAAGTATTTATTTGAATGTAAAGTTGTACCCTTTGAAAAGTAATTCAAACGTAATGCACATGCAAGTTTTGAAATCGAAGTTTTTACAAGGACGTGGATGATTAGAGATGGAAGATGCGAAGAAGCGATATGGATATTCATTAAGAAACAATAGGAGTCAGTTTAACCAAATTATGCCAAGTATGCTTTCGTATTTGACCAAGCTTCAATTAGGACTTTTAAGGGTTGTAACGTGGCCATGGTTCGTGGTTTAAGAAACAAATGATATAAGGCTCAAATCTTATATAAACCCACCCCTTTCTCCTTGATGTTCTCCAAATCCTAAAAATCGCCTAATCCAATGAATGTGCTTTGTTTGCAAGAGAATCGTTTCAGTTCTTTTGATGTTGAGCAGAAGCCTTGGTAAAGATCCATGCACCGGTGAAAAATGTTGTAAATATCCAAGCATTGATGTGAAGCTTTGATGGTTTAGCAGTCATAAGATTATCCTTTGTATTTCACCTTTGTATCCCTTATTTTTGCATGAACCGATTCTTTTGAATTTGGTCCATCGGGATGCCCTGATTTTTGCCTAAGTCATTTTGTTTTCTTTTCATGGAATTTCCCATTTTGACTTAGCGGGCGCTTTTCTCCTTTTTTTTAATGCTCCTTTTGATCCTTGGATATGGACTGTTGTGACTGCCATGTCGAATTTGATTTGTAAGCTTCGACTTTGATACTTCCTCGATCTTGAATGATGTGTTGAGGAAGAAGATTGTTGTGAACGTTATCTCGATTGCTCCCTCATCCTTGGATGAACGCGAGGAAGAAGATATGCTTGAACCTTTGCTTTGCTTGAATCCTTGCTTGGATTGACTGATTCTGTTGACAACCAAAAAACACCATTGAATTAATCAAAATCTACCCTGCCCCTGGTTGAAATCAAGGTTTATTTGAAAAGTAGAAACAAACTCCAACTCCTGGCTCGAGGGGGTGACGAGGGATTAACATCCTTATATCTCCACTGTTTAGGAATTGAAACAATGCCTGTACATCATCAGCTCGGTTTTGCATTGAAAGCATACGTTAGCAAAATTCGATTAATTTTAATTACATCATTCTCCCTCGAAGTTTGTTAAATGTGAGAAATAGAAAAAGGATCAAATGGATTGACTTTTTTGTTCCATTTTTAGAAAGAGTGAATACGAATGAATTGGCTTCAAAAACATGCATGCTCGTTTTATTAATATTAGTCGAAGAGTACAACTTTAAGAAACAAACAAAACTTAGCAATAACAAAATTTCAAATGGAAACTAACAAAGCCTAATGATCTTAAGGACGAGCTTCCTTGACTTTTAAGAGATGCTGCTTGCCATTTTTGTATTTTTCAAAGTAAGGGGTGACCATTTATCAACAATTTTCCTTCTTGAAAGGTTAAGTACCTCATGTCAATCAACTGCTGAACTTTGGCTTTAAAAGCGTTGCAATCCTCAATCGAGTGCCCTACTGATCTAGCATGATATTCACATTGCACATTGGGGTCATACTCAGGAGGGAATGACTTTGGTGGCTTAAGAAACTTGGGAACCACCAATGAGCTTTGTACCAGATGTGGCAGGAGTTGACTGTAGGTCATAGGGATTGGATCTAGGGGATCATTCCTTCTTTCTAGATTATTTCGGGGCCTTTGCTGATTCTGCCCACCTTGTGGTCGACGGTTTTGTTTATATCTTTGCTGTTGTTGCGGAGCATACTTAACTGATTGATTATATAGAACAGGCTCTTGTTGCACAAATTGAACTGGTGGCCGGCTAATAGTTGTAGCACAGATTTGTGGAGCATCCTGATTAGGAATAATTTCTGTCATCTGATAGCAAGGGATCTAAACTGGAGAATAAGCATGATCTTTCTCTGCAACTTCGGAAATTGTACTTGTTTCTTCACCATCCTGTTCTGGGAATTCAAAATTAGTAGCAGCATTCTGAATCTTACCAGTCATAAGACCGTGCTCAATTCTTTCTCCTATGACAACCAAAGTTGAGAATTCAGAAGCGGCACATCCAACCATCCGATTCAGATAGGGGTCTTGTAAAGTGTCCATGAACATGTCTATAAGTTCTCGTTCCAAGAGAGGAGGTTGAACTCTAGCAGCTAGCTCCCTTCATCTTTGTGTATACTCTCTAAAGGATTCGTCAACCTTCTGAGTCAAACCCTGAAGTTGAATTCTGGTAGGAGCCATATCACTGTTATGTTTGTAATGCTTGAAAAAGGCTTTGGCTAGATCTTTCCAAGTTCGGATGTTGGTCCTTTCAAGCTGGGTATACCATTCAAGAGATGCCCCACTAAGACTATCCTGAAATAAGTGCATTAGAAGTTTATCATTTTCTGCATAAGGAGCCATCTTGTTGCAAAATGTCTTGATGTGTGTTTTCGGGCAAGTGGTACCCTTGTACTTCTCAAAGTTGGGGATTTTGTACTTAGGAGGAATCTTGATATCAGGCACCAGGCATAAACTAGCAGCATCTAAACCAAGGCAATCACGATCCTCAACAGCTTTCAATCTCTTATCCAAAAGACGAAGCTTACCCTCATCTTCATCCATTGGAAACTTAAAGGTATCATATGACGAAACAAAAAGATTTTCACGGTGCGGAGCCTCGTTGACAGGAACTTGCATAGTGTTTCTAACATTCTGATTCAAAAGGACCTCTTGGGTAGGATTGACGACTTTTCGATGAACGCCACTTGGATCAACAGTAACATCCGGCCTCTGAACAGGCTGCCTTAACTCTCCTTGCCCACTGGTAACGGTTTGGATAGCTTCCAAAAATTGACCCATAGTAGTCCCTATATGAGCCCTAATCTCTACCATGTCTGTTTGAATTTGTTCCATGATTAACCTTAAATGTCGGGAAATCAACTTCGCAGTCTCTGATTCCAAATACAAGTTAAGATGCGAATGAGCTCCTTGTAGAAATGCATGTCATGTATGAATGATAAACCCATATGATGCAATGATATATGAATATATTTTATTTTATGGTTTTTTTTTTCATGCGATGCAATGTGGTATAGAGTGGGGGTTACTATAAGGATGCCCCACACATTTTAAGGGATAAACCCAAGGAAACCCTTTAAGGGCTGTGGAAAATGATAGATAGATGGAAATCCCTACAGGCTAGGGACTATGACACAATATAGGAAATCCCTACAGGCTAGGGAACACGTAGGAGCGGGCACATGATGACCGTTCAAGACAGTCACCAGGTCTCACGGCCATCGAGAGGCCAATCGACGTGCATTAATGGGGATGTCCTTCGTGGGAAGGACATGGTCTTGGAAATAAAATCCCTACAGGCTAGGGAACGCGTAGAAAAACCTGCAAAATTGAAATGTCTATATTCGTAGTATATAAATTGCACTCATATAATAAGCACATAAGCATGTAAGCCCTAGGTTCATATGTTCGACGTAACGGCTTAGGGTGCCTACCCTTCCCATTGGTATGTTCTAGAAGGTCTCATGGGGTCGTTCGTAGCCGCCGAGACTTTTTGTCTCTTTGGATTTTAGAACAACTCATTTATCCATGAGGTTCGAGTTTTAGGGGTAGGTTCCAAGAGAGATCAGCCAAATACCAGGTCCTGCCCTCAACAAAGTCGAGCTTCGTATCAGACATTTCCGGATATTCAACCCACTCTGAGTGGAATTATTATAAGACTCGTAAGCGATGTAATTCCCCTCTGGTCTTAAATATAATTCCCACGCTTAGGTTTTAACGCAATTTATATTCAACCCAGAAATGCAATAAAAATACCAAATATTCAAATAAACATATGTTTAATTAAATTGCGGTAAATAAATGAATTGCAGTGAATAAATAATGTTGCGAATAAATAAATAAATAAATAATATTTAAATATTTTAAAAAACCATAAACCCTAATCCGAAACCCTAGAAGTGGCAAATTAGCCAAACCCTAAAAATTTCGCCAAAAACCTAATTGTTTTGCCAAGAACCCTAAACCTTGCCTAAATCTATAGGAGCATAATAATTCACCATTAAGTGTATCCCCAGCAGAGTCGCCAGCTGTAGCAACCTGCCCTAAAAATTAAGCTTTAGAGTCGCCACCTATTCTACCAAGACGAATAGGAAACCTTACGCAGTTAAGAGATCGGGGTAAGTTATTATAATCAGGTCGAGGGAAGGTGTTAGGCACCCTCAACCCTTTCCTAAGGTTTGTTCTAAGGTAAAGGTTTTATGGCTAAAATTTAGAGGTTTAATAGCTAAGGAAATGAATAGGGTGAAAATTGAGATTTGAAAGTGAATTGAAATTGTGAGGGGGGAGACTCGCCTTTTTACCAAGTGCCTACGTATCTCCTTATGGAGAATCAGAGTCAACGTAGTTCGGGCACAGGGTTGTACGCCTTAGAATTGATATGAGGTTGTTTGAAGGCTTTTTGAATGGCCTATCGTAGTTTTGAAATTTGTTTTGAAAGATGAAAGTGTTTTGAGGTTTGGCATACAACCCTGATTTAATTTGTCACTGTTAGATGCGATGATCAATAGGTTTGATCATTATAGCTAACAGATTACGAGGTATTGCTGATTACTCTGATCGATAGATTCGATCGTCGCGGGCAGCAAATAAAAGTGTTTTAAATTTTATGTATTTTTTATCTCTCGTCTAATGCGGCTAATATATTTAGTCGGGTCGAGGAGAGAATTAAATAAAAGATTTTAAATTTTTTATCTCTCGTCTTTGCGACTAATAGCTTTAGTCGGGTTGAGGAGAGAATTAAATAAAGGACTAATTAAATTATCATTAATAAATTAAATTAATCAAAATTATTTCTCGCCTAATGCGACTAATAAGTATAGTTGGTTCGGGGAGAAAATTAATGTGAATTATCAAAAAACGAACAATTAAACAATTAATAGAATTACCAAATAAAAATTAATTAGTTTTTATTAATTAATTTTTTTTTTAGTTTGCAGGGGGGGTGTATTCTTATGAAGGTTAGTAGTTATAGGGGTGCGAACAGCAAGGCTTTAGGCCCATGAAGGTTCTTCTCTTTCTGCGCAGGGGGTGTGTTTTGTTATGGGTAGGAATTTGGGGTGTGTGGATAGCATAGGGTCTGGCCCAACAAACATGTTGAGCCTGTTTGATTGGATGCGCACGTGTACACGGTGTTGCGGTGGGTGTTCAGGATCATGGCCGTTTGCTCTGATCCAACGACCTGCATGTTCATTTGGCTGGGGGTGTATGGTCAAGGGAAAAGCACTGGATCAACGTCCAAGTGCCAACGGGTGGTCGTCGAGGGACCACGTGTCGCTAATCCCACCACCGAGGGGATGTTATCCCTCTCTTCTCGCCACTCTCCCTCTCATTTCCCTTCCTTCTTTCTCTCTCTAATCTCTCTCTTCCTCTCTTCGCTCACACAACAACAACAACGAAAACCCAGAAACAACCCCAAAACCCACCGTCGGCCACCATAAAACCCAGCACTCCGATGAAGATTCATCGGAATCTTCATCATCCCGCACCATCCAACCTTCAATCATCCGGTAACAAACCTATAGCCTCCGTGAGCCGCCCTCCCAACCACCGTAAGCCCCCCAGTTTCCGATGAAGATCACCATGATCTTCATCTCCCTCGGCCCCCGTCTTCATATCCCAACTCAGAAAACCAAGAAACCCTTCACAAAACCCATGAACCCTAACAATTTCTAAGAACCCTAACCCCCAAAATTTCGGGAAATCAAAGCACATGCATGCAAATCAACATTAATAAACAACCTAAAGCTAAGTTTTAGATCTGGTTACCTTATTTATTGCATTCAGGAACGTGTAAGCTCCCTCAATCGATCCCTAATCCTCTCTTTCTCTATGTATCGTCGGTATGAAGATTATGATGATGCTCAAGAGTTCTGGGTTCAAAAGTCGCGGCGGCTCAAGAACAAATTTCTCACGAAAATCTTCAACCCTTCTTCTATTTTTCTTTTTAGTCTTTATAGTGTTAGAGTTAGATTAGTTTTAGGAAAGATTCAATGTAACCGATTTGCTAATTTTAATAAAATTAGATTTGATTTTGTTATTATTTGATTCGATTCTGTTTTTGTTAATATTAGATTTAGTTTATGTTTTGATTGAAGATTGATTCAGTTTTGGTTTTGTTTATTTGATTCAACCTTGGGCCTGGGCATCACTCGGTTGAAGCTAGGGTTTGGATGGTGAGGGAGCGGCGGCCACTGAGGGTTCGCGTGGAGGAAGATGATGAATAGTGACCGGGTCGGTTTGACCCGGTTCGCTACCCCTGGTCCATGTATGAAAATGAACCGGCCCAAATATCTTTTGTTTTCTTTTCGGCCCAACAACAACAATCCAACAACCAAAAAAACCCTAATAATCTTAATAAATCTATTTAATTATTCAATTAACCTCTTAATCACTTATGACAATTGCAAATTAGATTATTAAGTTTAATACTACTAATTAATAATAATATCTAAAATAATACTAATATTATCTTAAACACTAATAATTAACTTAATTAAATTAATAATAATATACTAATAATCTTAAAGTTAGTTATAAAATTGAAAAATGATAATTAAATGTTTAAATGACAAGAGACAAATGGGCCCAAAACAAAATGGATTCCCCAAATATTTGCTATTCACACCTCCATTTATTTTAAATCAACCTATAAGGGAGTTCTATAAGAGAGCGAGTTTACTAATAGATATATTAGACCCTATGGCTCATAATTTTTAACACCCTTAATAAATTGACAGATGCAAGTTATACCGGGTAAATTTTGGGGTATGACAGCTGCCCCTATTTAATTATTCTTCAATCGAAGGGTGCGAGAGTACGGAGTTCTCGCACGTTCGAATCGAAGGGTTATTAAATACCGGAAGACCCCAAAATTTGACCAGAAGCTTGGGATTAAATGATAGCTTCCAAACGAGAATTGGAACATTACCAGACGAGAACTGGTTACAAATCGAGAATTGGATTTAATTGGGTTTTGCTGTAACAGTCAGACGGGAACTGACTACCAAACTGGAATTAGATTTTGATGTACATACGAGAATTGGATTTAACGTAAATGTCAGAAGAGAACTGACTACCAAACGAGAATTGGATTTTCATGTACCAGTCAGACGGGAATTGACTACCAAACGAGAATTGGATTTAATGTAACAGTCATACGGGAACTGACTACCAAACGAGAATTGGATTTTATGTAACAGTCAGACGGGAACTGACTACCAAACGAGAATTGGATTTTGATTGTTTTCCAGGCAGGAACTGGGTTTTGATGTGATCGGCTAGGATGAGAACTAGGCTTTGATGTGACTTTTTAGGGCAAGAACTGCACTTTGAAATGATTTTCCAGGACGGGAACTGGACGTTTAAATGACTTGCCAGGACAAGAACTGGACTTTGAAATAATTTGGATTGCTAATGAAAATTGGACCTCTGTGATATGTAGATGTGAATGCCCCAAATGATATGCGTGGTTTGATGCTGGAGTGAAGTGACATGATTAATGCATGACAATGATTTATGATGACTTGGATGTTTTGATTGATGTCCCAATGTTGGGTGGTGAAGGCGTGGCAAGATTGCTTATGCAACAAGGTTACTTGCCACACGATGGTAGGATGTTATGCTGTCATGATTTCCCAATACTTGTTTTGAACTCGAAGATCGCAGATGTAGGAGAGACTTATTGGGGATTGTAAAAATATGAGGATAGCTTTCCCTTTCGCAGTATGTCTTGCCCCAATTTGTTAGGTTTTTGTAGAGATTTGTCTCGATATGAACTTGGACGTAGTTTTGTTGTAGTATGCGCTTGAGATGGCTAGCCTCACTAATTTGAATTCACAACATAATACCCCATGTTTAAACGAATCTTGGAATGATTTCAATCGGATTATCTATTTTGAATCAACTCCTTTTGATCGGGCCTCATAGTGATTGCCTCAATATTGAAAGACATGCCCTCGATCTCCAGGGCGCGTCTGTCGCACGCTCGCGAAAAATGAACAGAGTCGCCACCAATATATTTATCCCATAAGGGAAAGGAATATCAGAAAACCTAACAAAGGGTAAGAACAAGGTCTTGCGACCAGAGAATCAAGGTACGGGAGTCGGTTACGCAAGGGGAAGGTACTAGCACCCCTCGCGCCCATCGTACTCGATGGTATCCACCTATGTTTGTTTCTATCTAAAGGGTGTAAACTATGTCTATGTCTATATGCGAATGAATGCAAAAATGTAGGGGAAATAAAGAATTGTACTCGCACGGGCCCTACCCCGCTGCCTACGTATCCTTTTCAGGAATCAGAGTTACCGTAGCTCGGCTCACGTTTTTCTGTTTGTTTTTGTGTTTTTTAATTGGGCGGAGTTAACGCTCGCGCTCTTGCATAAGGGATCGCCTAGGATGCAATAGAGCGGAGATAACATGCCCTTAGAAAGAAGAAAAAGAGAGATTGGTTTGTGTCTTTTAGGATAATTCCATGATGACAAAACCCACTACAAGGCTTCGCATCACTTCCTTACTTTGTTTTAAATCTGATCATTTATTAGGTGTTTTAAGTGTTTTTTGGTTGGTGTTTTTTAAGGGAATTTTTTTTGTGACTTAGATCATACCAAAAAGGGGTTTTTTTGAATATTTAGAGAACGCACATCGAGGCCTACGCCACAATCGTTTCTCTAAATAGCGGTTAAGAAATACATCGAGGCCTCACACCTCAATCATTTCTTTTCCGCTAAGTAAAAGAGATACAAAAGAAGTTTTTTATGAATATTTAGAGAATGCACATTGAGGCCTACGCCACAATCGTTTCTCTAAATAACGGTTAAGAAATACATCGAGGCCTCACACCTCAATCATTTCTTCTCCGCTAAGTAGGAAAGAACATACACCGGGGCCTACGCCCCAATCATTTCTTTCCTACTATGAAAAATAATAGCGGTATGATCCTTGTCGGTATTTATTAAGTCTTTTAAAAGTTGAAAAGAAAAAGAATGAAAGAGGGGAACTATTTCTAAATTCTAGCCTAAGTTGTCTATACAAGGAAATCGAAAATAATAAAAGAACTATATACTTCAATAAAAAACTATACATGGAATAGGTGAAAGAAAATCAATATATGACAAATAAAGTTGAGAACTATAACAAGTAAGTGATATTCACAAACACACATACACCAATTAAGTCTATGAAAAAAAATCGAGACTAAAATCTATTACTAAGTCTATTAACGAATTATTTACATAGAAGAGTTAATCAAAGGAAATTCAAACATATTGTGAAGAAAAAGATTTATTAAAAGGATTAAAACAATTAAGAAAAATTAACAAAAATCAAGGCAATTATTTAATCAACCCAAAATATCTATGAACAATTTTTATGTATTTTTTATTTGATTTAAAAAGGATTTATGAGTTAAAAGCTATAAAAGGAACAAAAATAAAACTAAAATTAAAACTACACTGCCAGGGGGGTGCAACAACATTTTTCAAATGAACTAAGATTTAGTTAAAAGCAAAAACTGGACCTAAAAAGGGTGTGTGGAAAGCATGGGCGCTCAGGCCCAGTCCAGGTGATGCGTGTGCATTAGCAGAACAGGGGCGCAGTCAAGAAAAGGGGAAGGCCCAAAGTAGCATATGGCCCAACGTGCACTTCTATTATTATTATTTCAGTCTTCAAGTATTATACATTATCAACATGCATTATTGTATGGTTTGCATTAAAAATCAACGTGACATGCTGAATAACCAATAGGATATCAATTGGTCAACAAATTTTAAGTGACATAAGACAAAACTATTGCATGGACCAATCATAACACTCCATCTCACCCCTTCAATCATATGTATGAGACAAAAATATCAAACTAAATGGGGAGCAAGCCAATGATGGACAGCCACGTAAGCGAAGCAGAGAGAGGAAAGTCTGATGTAACAGACGCTGGAGATACCAACTCCGGTCGTCTTCTTCGTTGCTTCTCACCGGAGTCATGAACGGAATTATTCAGAAAACTGAAAAGATTACACCTTCCGACTCGATTCCATGCACTGAATCCAAATATGGTTTTAGATTTCGTTGAATCTTTCCCTAAAGTGCTAACCGAACCTAGACTCAAAACCCTAGTTTCTAACACTTTCATCAAAGCAAACTCCAAGCATATAAGTGTAATCCACAACATCCATATGATTCAAATGCAAGATTTAAACGCACATACACACTTTAAATTCATACAAACTGAAACAACACAATCCAAGAACGTAAGAGCTTTACACAAGTATAATGAGCTACGAATATATCAGATGCGCATGACCTACTCATATTCTTAGGATGCTGAGAGGGTTTCTGATCTTACTTGGATGAGTTCTTGAATATGGTGATGATGATTCGGTATTGAAGATGATGATGTTTAGCTTCCGCTTCTTGGATTCGACATTGAGAAGTAAACTCGAGGTATTACGCCATAGCAGAAAAGTAGAGCATTGCTTCAAGTGAAGTCATAGTAGAGGTGATGCGGTTGGTACAGTAGCCATGGTCGTGATGGTTGCAACTTCTTGAGCTAGGTGAAGGATGGAGATGAAGGTTATGGAGGTTTAATGGTGGTGATGAAGGTGGTGGCAGTGGTGGAGATTGAAGCTATAATGATGAAGATGATGGCATAGTGAAGGTGGCAGTGATGAAGATTGATATTGGTGAAGGTTGAATGATGAGGGAGATGGTTGTTGAAGAGTTTGTTGGAGGTTGGAGAAGATGAAGTTGGTTATGGTTGTTGAAGAGTTTGTTGAGAGTTAGTTATGGTTGAGAGAGAGAACCGAGAGAAAAAAAGAGTGAGGAGAGAGAGAGAGAGCTTTGAAAAAAATGGAGAAAGGAAAAATGAGAGTGTGTGAAGAAGTTTCAACTCATATATATACATATATATGTGTGGTGTATTGATGTAGTGAATAGTTTCTTGTTTGTAGTAAGCTTCTATCAAGTTTTCATGCATGCAGCCTTTTTGTTAGGTTTATCAACAACTCACGTGATGCTTCCTGTGGCTTGGTGCTTATGGTAAAAATTGCAACACATGGCTGCTATTCCGCGCAAATGCCAGCTACAGGTTTATAGTATGTCTTGCTAAACCAATATGTTCAACATGCTCACTTTATGTGCTTATAGCTTTAGACATGGTCCACCATTTACCTCAGTTTAAAGATCAATGTGAAGAGGACATGGAATACAACAACATTGACGTTGGAGATACCTTGAAATGATGGCTGGAGGTGTAAGAAAGATTGTATGAAACCTGATGGGAACAAATGCCTTAGACGCGCGTGCACAGTTCAACCTTAGCCGGTCATATTACAAATTACCAATAGCTCACTTCAACACTTCATATCTCGACGATTAAGTAACCAAATGGTATAATTCTTTGGCCTTAGGGTAGAAGGCATGGAGGAGATTATTTTGATACCAAATTCGAGTCAATAGAAGGCTTACATGTCTCTGAAATTGGCTTTGAAAGTGGCACGCCATGTGTTTGATTGAATGCCTCACGTGACCTGAATTTTATGCCCAGCCAGACGCGTAACTTTGACTTTATGAAGATGAGACTTTGGAGTTTCATAGATCATTCAATACCCACTCAATTTTTTTGATTCTTGGTTAATTGTATAGAGGACATGGAGGGGAAGAGATTCATACCATGTCTGGATACAAAAAGTTCTTTTAATGCTCTAAAACGGGAATCAAATGTGGCACACCACGTGTTTGTCAAATTGTTTGCGTGTGCCCAGAAACTTGCCCAGCAACTTGTCTTGAACCAAGTGTGTTTCTTCAAACTTCTCTCTTTTGTATCTTTTAAAACATGCTTCAAATGGAAAAACACTCAACTACAAAGTTGTTCATCTCCATGAGATGAACAATATTGATGTTGAACACTTTCTGAAATAATGCCTTCTGACACGTGTAAACTGATGGTGAAGTTGACTGCTCATTAGACTTTTTAAGAACAAAATTTTTTCTAAGTATAAAAACTTTCCTTTTTTGGTATTTTCTATTTTTGGCAAATTTTGTCAAACTCTCGATTTTATTCATTCTTTGACTTTTCTTGACCGATTTTCCACCAAAAGTCAATATTTGAGTGATTGACCTGATTTTGACCCAAAAGTCAACTGTTCTGATTTTTTCCCGATCTCAATGAAATTCCCGATTAATCTGCTTCTGACCAATGGAAATCAACTGAACACTTCCACACAAGCATCATGCCACTTCTCCTCACAAAATCAGCTCTTGATCAATGTATTTGACCAAAAAGTCGACTGCGTTGACTTTGGTCAAGAAACCCTAATTCAGGATGCCCAGATGAACAACAAGCTTGTATCCTCTAACCAATGTCTTGAGTTGAGAATGAGAAAACCCTGATTTCAAAAGATCTTGGACAAGATGATGACACCCCATATTGGGCTTCAAGTCTCTTCTTCTGATCAAGGACCAATGATATGGATGCATGCAATGGTATGACCTAAATGGATGTATGTTTATGAGTTGCAAGCCAGATAAATAAGGGTAGGACAAATTTGGGGTATGACAGCTGCCCCTATTTAATCGTCTTAAACTTGAAGGTGAGATTAGCGTTAGCCTTTCGAACATTCGAGGTAGAAAAAGATTAAATATTAAAGTACCAGAAATTTGTCCTAAAGAGAAGATGGTGTAAATGATATCCTTATTTTTTTTTGTTTTTGCTTTGATATCTGCTGGGGAAAGAGAATTTTTGTTTTTTCTGGTGGAAGAATTTACGGTGAGTAATGGATTTGAATGGTGGTAGTAACATGGCCGAGGTGCCAATACAGGTTTTCAAAGAGAATGGTTATATGAGACAATGACTGAAAGGAGAAGATCTCGTGCGATCTACGACTCAACATCGGGAGAAGACCTCGTGCGATCTTCAAGACTGAAAGGAAAAGATCTCGTGCGATATATGAATCAACATCGACTCGACAACAGGAGAGGATCTCGTACGATCTTTAGGACAGAAAGGAAAAGATCTCGTGCGATCTACGACTCAACATCGGGAGAAGACCTCGTACGATCTTCAGGACTGAAAGGGAAAAGATCTCGTGCGATTTATGACTCAACATCGGGAGAAGACCTCGTACGATCTTCAAGACTGAAAGGAAAAGATCTCGTGCGATCTATGACTCAACATCGACTCGACAACAGGAGAAGATCTCGTACGATCTTCAGGACAGAAAGGAAATAGAACTCGTGCGATCTACGACTCAACATCGACTCCACAACAGGAGAGGATCTCGTACGATCTTCAGGACATAAAGGAAAAGATCTTGTGCGATCTATGACTCAACATCGGGAGAAGACCTCGTACGATCTTCAGGACTGAAAGGGAAAAGATCTCGTGCGATCTATGACTCAACATCAGGAGAAGACCTCGTACGATCTTCAGGACTGAAAGGAAAAGATCTCGTGCGATCTATGACTCAACATTAACTCGAAACTAGGAGAAAATCTCGTACGATCTTCAGGACTGAAAGGAAAAGATCTCGTGCGATCTATGACTCAACATCAACTCGAAACTAGGAGAAAATCTCGTACGATCTTCAGGACTGAAAGGAAAAGATCTCGTGCGATCTATGACTCAACATCGACTCGATAACAGGAGAGGATCTCGTACGACCTTCAGGACAGAAAGGAAAAGATCTCGTGCGATCTACGACTCAACATCGACTCGACGTCAGGAGAGGATCTCGTACGATCTTCAGGACTTGAAAGGAAAAGATCTCGTGCGATCTATGACTCAACATCGGAGTTTGGAGAAGGGAATTGGTTCTGAAATGGTTTGCCAGGTTGGAAACTGGGCTTTGAAAGGGTTTGCCAGGTTGGAAACTGGGCTTTGAAAGGGTTTGCCAGGTTGGGAACTGGGCTTTGAAAGGGTTTGCCAGGTTGGAAACTGGGCTTTGAAAGGGTTCGAAGGTCGGAAGGCAAAGGATTCACAACACGGGGGTTGGACCGGAAAAGTTTTCCCATACGGGGGAAGGGAACCACAGAGACTAGTGACGACTAGACTCGATCAACAAACATCGGTAGACATTGAAGAATCACGAAGATATTGATGCTTGCGAAGCATAAGAATTACATTAATCCCTCAGGCCAAAGGCGGGGTGTAACTCTCCAAGAGCGGCAATCGTTCGAATCTCCACACACCAAGTATGGTTATTCAAACGATTGAAAAATGAGATGGGTTGAATGCCCACCCTCATTCGCACTCTAATTTGCACGCAGTACGCGGGAAATAACCACGATAAGACTAGTGACGACTAGACTCGACAAGAAGATGATAGTAACCACTGGAAATTACGGAGATATTGATGCTTGCGAAGCATAAGAATTACATTAATCCCTCAGGCCAAAAGGCGGGGTGTAACTCTTCAAGAGCGGCAATCGTTCGAATTGCCACACACCAAGTATGATTATTCAAACGGTTGAAAAATGAGATGGGTTGAATGCCCACCCTCATTCATGCTCTAATCTGCACGCAGCATACGGGAAATAACCTCGGAGACAACAATTCTGACGAAGAAAGACATTGCATCCGATCCATGTTGGAGAGAGAAAATGAGTCTTCTTTTGGGGATTAAGGATACCAGGTATCGGCACCGTGGCTTGAGGAGATTTGTAATCTATTAGCAGATATCAATCGGAGTTTGTAGGGACAATGTTTTATATGGGGAAGTATCGTCATCTTGATTGAGTGCTGATTTGTATTATCTGGTTTATGCTTTGTATGCATGTTTGAATTTTTCTATGGCGTAATGATCCGCTTTGACGGATATGCTACGCTTTTGAGGATGCAATGTTATATGCAGTGAACACTATATGCAGGATGCCAAATAAAGGCATTAGTGAGGTAAACACCAGGGAGAATACCCTTGGCGTTAAGGACCATGTAGAGGTGTCAAAAGATATTGGACTTTGACTTGTAAGGGCACACTCTTGTTGTTGCCTTCCAGAACGTAGAATGACTTCGGACTTCTCACCACGTGCCACTGCTTGGAAGATTTTCAACTTGAGGAGATTCCCCCAATTCACCAAGTTGGGGAGTATCCGAATAAGGGCACCAGGTTGGAGAAATGGAACAACTCTCAGGAGAAATAAACTTCTATGCTTGGGGAGAGACCGAATTTCTAGGAGAAATAAACTCCTATGGTCATGGAGCGACAAAAATAAACTTCTGATCAAGGACCAATGATATGGATGCATGCAATGGTATGACCTAAATGGATGTATGTTTATGAGTTGCAAGCCAGATAAATAAGGGTAGGACAAATTTTGGGTATGACAGCGTCCTTAGAGGGAACTTGAATTTTACCATGTCATGACACGAACTTGATATGTACTGCCCCAACATTTGATAGTTGAAAGGTCTGCCCTGAATCTCCAGGATATGGAGGGCTAACCATGGTGTGATATCAATTCGATATGAATTGCCCCAATATTTTGAATTCTTGAAAGATATGCCCCTGATTGTTATTGCTTCGATATGTGACCCAAGTTGATTGCATCTTAGAAGAATGCCCCTAGTCAATAGGATCTTTTGATTATATGCCCCTGTAATCCTTGAAATTCTGCCCCTGTTTAGGAGAACCCTCTAGATGTGGTTCACCCATTCGGGAGTCTTTATCAGAAATGATTACTTTTGATTAAACCAATTTCGGGATCTCCTTGATACCAAGTATTTATTTGAATGTAAAGTTGTACCCTTTGAAAAGTAATTCAAACGTGATGCACATGCAAGTTTTGAAATCGAAGTTTTTACAAGGACATGGATGATTAGAGATGGAAGATGCGAAGAAGCGATATGGATATTCATTAAGAAACAATAGGAGTCAGTTTAACCAAATTATGCCAAGTATGCTTTCGTATTTGACCAAGCTTCAATCAGGACTTTTAAGGGTTGTAACGTGGCCATGGTTCGTGGTTTAAGAAACAAATGATATAAGGCTCAAATCTTATATAAACCCACCTCTTTCTCCTTGATGTTCTCCAAATCCTAAAAATCGCCTAATCCAATGAATGTGCTTTGTTTGCAAGAGAATCATTTCAGTTCTTTTGATGTAGAGCAGAAGCCTTGGTAAAGATCCAAGCACCGGTGAAAAATGTTATAAATATCCAAGCATTGATGTGAAGCTTTGATGGTTTAGCAATCACAAGATTATCCTTTGTATTTCGCCTTTGTATCCCTTATTTTTGCATGAACCGATTCTTTTGAATTTGGTCCACCGGGATGCCCTGATTTTTGCCTAAGTCATTTTGTTTTCTTTTCATGGAATTTCCCATTTTGACTTAGCGGGCGCTTTTCTCCTTTTTTTTTAATGCTCCTTTTGATCCTTGGATATGGACTGTTGTGACTGCCATGTCGACCTTGATTTGTAAGCTTCGACTTTGATACTTCCTCGATCTTGAATGATGTGTTGAGGAAGAAGATTGTTGTGAATTTTATCTCCATTGCTCCCTCATCCTTGGATGAACGCGAGGAAAAAGATATGCTTGAACCTTTGCTTTGCTTGATCCTTTGCTTGAATCCTTGCTTGGATTGACTGATTCTCTTGACAACCAAAATACACCATTGAATTAACCAAAAACTACCCTGCCCCTGGTTGAAATCAAGGTTTATTTGAAAAGTAGAAACAAACTCCAACTCCTGGCTCGAGGGGGTGACGAGGGATTAACATCCTTATATCTCCACTGTTTAGGAATTGAAACAATGCTTGTACATCATCAGCTCCGTTTTGCATTGAAAGAATACGTTAGCAAAATTCGATTAATTTTAATTACATCATTCTCCCTCGAAGTTTGTTAAATGTGAGAAATAGAAAAAGGATCAAATGGATTGACTTTTTTGTTCCATTTTTAGAAAGAGTGAATACGAATGAATTGGCTTCAAAAACATGCATGCTCGTTTTATTAATATTAGTCGAAGAGTACAACTTTAAGAAACAAACAAAACTTAGCAATAACAAAATTTCAAATGGAAACTAACAAAGCCTAATGATCTTAAGGACGAGCTTCCTTGACTTTTAAGAGATGCTGCTTGCCATTTTTGTATTTGTCAAAGTAAGGGGTGACCATTTATCAACAATTTTCCTTCTTGAAAGGTTAAGTACCTCATGTCAATCAACTGTTGAACTTTGGCTTTAAAAGCGTTGCAATCCTCAGTCGAGTGCCCTACTGATCCAGCATGATATTCACATTGCACATTGGGGTCATACTCATGAGGGAATGACTTTGGTGGCTTAAGAAACTTGGGAACCACCAATGAGCTTTGTACCAGATGTGGCAGGAGTTGACTGTAGGTCATAGGGATTGGATCTAGGGGAGCATTCCTTCTTTCTAGATTATTTCGGGGCCTTTGCTGATTCTGCCCACCTTGTGGTCGACGGTTTTGTTTATATCTTTGCTGTTGTTGTGGAGCATACTTAACTGATTGATTATATAGAACAGGCTCTTGTTGCACAAATTGAACTGGTGGCTGGCTAATAGTTGTAGCACATATTTGTGGAGCATCCTGATCAGGAATAATTGTCATCTGATAGCAAGGGATCTGAACTGGAGAATAAGCATGATCTTTCTCTGCAACTTCAGAAATTGTACTTGTTTCTTCACCATCCTATTCTGGGAATTCAAAATTAGTAGCAGCATTCTGAATCTTACCAGTCATAAGACCGTGCTCAATTCTTTCTCCTATGACAACCAAAGTTAAGAATTCAGAAGCGGCACATCCAACCATCCGATTCAGATAAGGGTCTTGTAAAGTGTCCATGAACATGTGTATAAGTTCTCGTTCCAAGAGGGGAGGTTGAACTCTGGCAGCTAGCTCCCTTCATCTTTGTGTATACTCTCTAAAGGATTCGTCAACCTTCTGAGTCAAACCCTGAAGTTGAATTCTGGTAGGAGCCATATCACTGTTATGTTTGTAATGCTTGAAAAAGGATTTGGCTAGATCTTTCCAAGTTCCGATGTTGGTCCTTTCAAGCTGGGTATACCATTCAAGAGATGCCCCACTAAGACTATCCTGAAATAAGTGCATTAGAAGTTTATCATTTTCTGCATAAGGAGCCATCTTGTTGCAAAATGCCTTGATGTGTGTTATCGGGCAAGTGGTACCCTTGTACTTCTCAAAGTTGGGGACTTTGTACTTAGGAGGAATCTTGATATCAGGAACCAGGCATAAACTTGCAGCATCTAACCCAAGGCAATCACGATCCTCAACAGCTTTCAATCTCTTATCCAAAAGACGAAGCTTACCCTCATCTTCATCCATTGGAAACTTAAAGGTATCATATGACGAAACAGAAAGATTTTCACGGTGCAGAGCCTCGTTGACAGGAACTTGCATAGTGTTTCTAACATTCTGATTCAAAAGGACCTCTTGGGTAGGATTGACGACTTTTCGATGAACGCCACTTGGATCAACAGTAACATCCGACCTCTGAACAGGCTGCCTTAACTCTCCTTGTCCACTGGTAACGATTTGGATAGCTTCCAAAAATTGACCCATAGTAGTCCTTATCTGAGCCATAATCTTTGCCATGTCTGTTTGAATTTGTTCCATGATTAACCTCAAATGTCGGGAAATCAACTTCGCAGTCTCTGATTCCAAATACAAGTTAAGATGCGAATGAGCTCCTTGTAGAAATGTATGTCATGTATGAATGATAAACCCATATGATGCAATGGTATATGAATATATTTTATTTTATGGTTTTTTTTTCATGCGATGCAATGTGGTATAGAGTGGGGGTTACTATAAGGATGCCCCACACATTTTAAGGGATAAACCCAAGGAAACCCTTTAAAGGCTGTGGAAAATGATAGATAGATGGAAATCCCTACAGGCTAGGGACTATGACACAATATAGGAAATCCCTACAGGCTAGGGAACACGTAGGAGCGGGCACATGATGACCGTTCAAGACAGTCACCAGGTCTCACGACCATCGAGAGGCCAATCGATGTGCATTAATGGGGATGTCCTTCGTGGGAAGGACATGGTCTTGGAAACGCGTAGAAAAACCTGCAAAATTGAAATGTCTATATTCGTAGTATATAAATTGCACTCATATAATAAGCACATAAGCACGTAAGCCCTAGGTTCATAGGTTCGACGTAACGACTTAGGGCGCCTACCCTTCCCATTGGTATGTTCTAGAAGGTCTCATGGGGTCGTTCGTAGCCGCCGATACTTTTTGTCTCTTTGGATTTTAGAACAACTCATTTATCCATGAGGTTCGAGTTTTAGGGGTAGGTTCCCAGAGAGATCAGCCAAATACCAGGTCCTGCCCTCAACAAAGTCGAGCTTCGTATCAGACATTTCCGGATATTCAACCCACTCTGAGTGGAATTATAATAAGACTCGTAAGCGATGTAATTCCCCTCTGGTCTTAAATATAATTCCCACGCTTAGGTTTTAACGCAATTTATATTCAACCCAGAAATGCGATAAAAATACCAAATATTCAAATAAACATATGTTTAATTAAATTGCGGTAAATAAATGAATTGCAGTGAATAAATAATGTTGCGAATAAATAAATAAATAAATAATATTTAAATATTTTAAAAAACCATAAACCCTAATCCGAAACCCTAGAAGTGGCAAATTAGCCAAACCCTAAAAATTTTGCCAAAAACCTAATTGTTTTGCCAAGAACCCTAAACCTTGCCTAAATCTATAGGAGCATAATAATTCACCATTAAGTGTATCCCCAGCAGAGTCTCCAGCTGTAGCAACCTGCCCTAAAAATTAAGCTTTAGAGTCGCCACCTATTCTACCAAGGCGAATAGGAAACCTTACGCAGTTAAGAGATCGGGGTAAGTTATTATAATCAAGTCGAGGGAAGGTGTTAGGCACCCTCAACCCTTTCCTAAGGTTTGTTCTAAGGTAAAGGTTTTATGGCTAAAATTTAGAGGTTTAATAGCTAAGGAAATGAATAGGGTGAAAATTGAGATTTGAAAGTGAATTGAAATTGTGAGGGGGGAGACTCGCCTTGTTACCAAGTGCCTACGTATCTCCTTATGGAGAACCAGAGTCAACGTAGTTCGGGCACAGGGTTGTACGCCTTAGAATTGATATGAGGTTGTTTGAAGGCTTTTTGAATGGCCTATCGTAGTTTTGAATTTTGTTTTGAAAGATGAAAGTGTTTTGAGGTTTGGCATACAACCCTGATTTAATTTGTCACTGTTAGATGCGATGATCATTAGGTTTGATTATTATAGCTAACAGATTACGAGGTATTGCTGATTACTCTGATCGATAGATTCGATCGTCGCGTGCAGCAAATAAAAGTGTTTTAAATTTTATGTATTTTTTATCTCTCGTCTAATGCGACTAATATATTTAGTCGGGTCGAGGAGAGAATTAAATAAAAGATTTTAACATTTTTTATCTCTCGTCTTTGTGACTAATAGCTTTAGTCGGGTTGAGGAGAGAATTAAATAAAGGACTAATTAAATTATCATTAATAAATTAAATTAATCAAAATTATTTCTCGCCTAATGCGACTAATAAGTATAGTTGGTTCGGGGAGAAAATTAATGTGAATTATCAAAAAATGAACAATTAAATAATTAATAGAATTACCAAATAAAAATTAATTAGTTTTTATTAATTAAAATTTTTTTAGTTTGCAGGGGGGGTGTATTCTTATGAAGGTTAGTAGTTATAGGGGTGCGAACAACAAGGCTTTAGGCCCATGAAGGTTCTTCTCTTTCTGCGCAGGGGGGTGTGTTTTGTTAAGGGAAGGAATTTGGGGTGTGTGGATAGCATAGGGTCTGGCCCAACAAACATGTTGAGCCCGTTTAATTGGATGCGCGCGTGACACAGTGTTGCGGTGGGTGTTCAGGATCATGGTCGTTTGCTCTGATCCAACGGCCTGCATGTTCATTTGGCTGGGGGTGCATGGTTAAGGGAAAAGCACTGGATCAACGTCCAAGTGCCAACGGGTGGTCGTCGAGGGACCACGTGTCGCTAATTCCACCACCGAGGGGATGTTATCCCTCTCTTCTCTCCACTCTCCCTCTCATTTCCCTTCCTTCTTTCTCTCTCTAATCTCTCTCTTCCTCTCTTCGCTCACACAACAACAACAACGAAAAACCCAGAAACAACCCCAAAACCCACCGTCGGCCACCACAAAACCCAGCACTCCGATGAAGATTCATCGGAATCTTCATCATCCCGCACCATCCAACCTTCAATCATCCGGTAACAAATCTATGGCCGCCGTGAGCCGCCCTCCCAACCACCGTAAGCCCCCCAGTTTCCGATGAAGATCACCATGATCTTCATCTCCCTCGGCCCCCGTCTTCATATCCCAACCCAGAAAACCCAGAAACCCTTCACAAAACCCATGAACCCTAACAATTTCTAAGAACCCTAACCCCCAAAATTTTGGGAACTCAAAGCATATGCATGCAAATCAACATCAATTAACAACCTAAAGTTAAGTTTTAGATCTGGTTACCTTATTTCTTGCATTCAGGAACGTGTAAGCTCCCTCAATCGATCCCTAATCCTCTCTTTCTCTGTGTATCGTAGGTATGAAGATGATGATGATGCTCAAGAGTTCTGGGTTCAAAAGTCGCGGCGGCTCAAGAACAAATTTCTCACGAAAATCTCCAACCCTTCTTCTATTTTTCTTTTTAGTCTTTATAGTGTTAGGGTTAGATTAGTTTTAGGAAAGATTCAATGTAACCGATTTGCCAATTTTAATAAAATTAGATTTGATTTTGTTATTATTTGATTCGATTCTGTTTTTGTTAATATTAGATTCAGTTTATGTTTTGATTGAAGATTGATTCAGTTTTGGTTTTGTTTATTTGATTCAACCTTGGGCCTGGGCATCACTCGGTTGAAGCTAGGGTTTGGATGGTGAGGGAGCGGCGGCCACTGAGGGTTCGCGTGGAGGAAGATGATGAATAGTGACCGGGTCGGTTTGACCCGATTCGCTACCCCTGGTCCATGTATGAAAATGAACCGGCCCAAATATCTTTTGTTTTCTTTTTGGCCCAACAACAACAATCCAACAACCAAAAAAAACCCTAATAATCTTAATTAATCTATTTAATTATTTAATTAACCTCTTAATCACTTATGACAATTGCAAATTAGATTATTAAGTTTAATACTACTAATTAATAATAATATCTAAAATAATACTAATATTATCTTAAACACTAATAATAATTAACTTAATGAAATCAATAATAATATACTAGTAATCTTAAAGTTGGTGATAAAATTGAAAAATGATAATAAAATGATTAAATGACAAGAGACAAATGGGCCCAAAACAAAATGGATTCCCCAAATATTTGCTATTCACACCTCTATTTATTTTAAATCAACCTATAAGGGAGTTCTATAAGAGAGCGAGTTTACTAATAGATATATTAGACCCTATGGCTCCTAATTTTTAACACCCTTAATAAATTGACAGATGCAAGTTATATCGGGTAAATTTTGGGGTATGACAGCTTGTTTAAGTTTTGGCTAACTGCTTTATATGCCCATAATCAACTGGATCTTAGAAGGAGATTATGGAAGAATTTGGAATCCATCCTGTCGCGGGGAAAAATCGTTATCTTTTTTCGGGATGAGACACCTGATGCCTTCTTTGGGCTCGAGTGCTCAAAAAAATGATTTTTCTTTTGTACGGACCAAACTTTTTATTGTTTCCAAAGGAGGAAAAGGAAAAAAGTTGCAATAACCTAAAAACAGATGCAAAGCCTGAAACTAAAAGCAATGCATAAGTGGGGGAGAGATTCCAGGTAAGAGGGTTGTTTATTTCATTCTTTTGTGGTGGAGGTTCTTGTGAGATAGGTGGGACCTAAGGTGTTTGTTTGATTATGCTCGCAAAGATCATCGCGATCCTCTGCATACATATCCCTTAGAGGGAATCAGAGCATCTGTAGCTCGGGGTCTACGGGTGCTAAGGTTTGAATGGTTTTTTTTGTTTTGTTTTGCTCGCCAAGGATATGACCTTGTGCCTACGTATTCTCAAAGGTATGTTGAGAAAGTCAGAGCAATCGTAGTTCCCACTTATGCTAGTGGAAGCAAAGGATAAGAGACAAATGTCATCTCAATGTTCGATGTATCTAATCTATATCATCACATACATCTGTTTGATTTTTGTTTGAAAATCTTTTCATTATAAGCCCTGGGCCATGCCACTTATGGTGCTTAGAATGATAAAGATGTTTTTGTTTGTTTAACCAGCCTTGTGGCAAAAACTTTCAATGAAGTCAGCCTTGTGACAAAAAGTTTTGATTAATCAGCCAGCCTTGTGGCAAAAGTTTCAATGAAGTCAGCCTTGTGACAAAAACTTTGATTAATCAGCCAGTATGGTGGCAAAACGGTTTGATTGATTAGCCAGCCTTGTGGCAAAAAGAAGTTTGATTGATTAGCCAGCCTTGTGGCAAAAAAAGTTTGATTGATTGATTGTTTGTGATGATATAGAAGAGATACTCCTATCATAGAGATGAAAAATGTCTAATCTCCTAGGGTATTTGATTTGGATATTGGGGATGCTTATAAGAAGCCCGTGGGTCCTTGTACGAAGCCCAAGAGGAGGCTATCCGAGGGTCCTTGCATTGTAAGCCCAAGAGGAGGCTATGGGAGGGACAATCCAGGGTCCTTGCATTGTAAGCCCAAGAGGAGGCTATGGGAGGGACAAGTCGTTTGTACAAAGCCCAAGAGGAGGCGTGGTATAGTTGGTTTGAGCTCTTAGAGCGATTTCACCGGGAAACCATACTCTATGTCCTAACCTAAACTAGGGAGATTCTTTGCACGAAGCCCAATAGGAGGCTATGGGGAACCTAGTGTTGTACTAAGTTAAACAAGCATATATAACACAATCACAAATATGAACAAGTACGAACAAATATGAACAAGTACATGAACAAATATGAACAGTTATACATATATGACAAAGTATGTGTATATAATGGAGTTTATGAAGGAAATATACCTGTAAGCATGATCCATTTGTATACACGGGGGCTCGGGACTCATACTCGGGGAGAGGCCCTTTTGAGTTTATTCAAAGCTATGTAAACAGGTATTTACAAAGGGGCTTGGGACTTATACCTACATGGAGGCCCATGGTATTTTTGGGAAGATTTAAAGAAAACCTTCATTTTTTGATTTGTTATTCAAAGTTAAAAAACAAATTGATCGAGGTATGTACAAAAAGGGTGTACAATGAAATACCTAATTTCATGTACGGGAATGGGACTTATACCTATGTGGAGGCCCATGTTTTATTTTATAAAACATGGTTGATTGCTTTATTTACAGACCGTCGTTTGAAAAACTGTTTGAAAGTTTGTTTTGAAAGAAAGTTTATTTATTATTAAAAAAGACTGTGTAAAAAGAAAAAGGAGTAGGTCTTATACTCTCTAATATTCGAGAGGCCCCACATCGCTTTGAAAATCAATTGATCAATTACAAAGATTTAATCAAAAGTTTCCTTTGAAATCAAAAAAGAAATGGTTTATCGTTTTTGAAAAGAATCGCGATCGCTTGTTTTAAAATGGTTTGAATTTGAAAGAAATCAACTTAATTAATATAAAAACAAATTTTATGCTTAATTAAGACCTAAGTGATTAGGGTTTGATCACAAAAAATATTTACAAGTGATTAAGTTTGAAAAATCAAATGAAAAACAATATTTAAAGTATTTAAAAATATTTAAAAACAAGTCATTTTAAACCTATTTAAAAATGTATCAAATAAATATTTTTTGATGATTTTTTTTGGTATTCATAAAATACATATATAAAATAAGAAGTGTGTAAAAAATGAATAAAAAATGAGTTAATTTGATTGGTTAAATAATTGAGTGAAGTTTGTTAAAAAATGAAGAAAAATAGTGTCAAAAAAAATGGTTTGGTCCTGCCAGGGTTTGAACTCACGCCCTCTCTCTCACCAACCAAAACACTTGCCAACTGAGCCACGCTTGTGGCTTGTAATACATACGCTTCCATTTAATTATATTTGAAATTGATATTTGAAACTTCTGAACCAAAAAACGCGCCAAGAACACAATCCCAACTGAAATTTGAAAATCTCTAAAACTGTGTTATTTTGATCAAGTGATGGGTCTATCTCACTCGGTTTTTCACGAAGAACATGATGGTACCCTCACAATTCATTTATTTTTACTCTAAGATGATCAATTTTGGGATGAACCTGAAGAACCCTAATTCTGAATTTGAACATGAAATCGTGTATGATTGATGAATTATGAAATTGATTGAGAGCTAATGATCAGTGATAGTGCAGAAACAAGATGGCAAAGCAATATTTCATTTATGATGCATGATTCATAGAGTTTGAAGTTCAAGTGTTCTTACCTCAAAAACGACAAAACTGGAGATTTGATTCTTCAATATAGGTGTTACAGATGCTTTGTATCGATCTGGATAGCTTCAATGATGATTATGGAAGGTGTCTAGATGCTTGGAACCTCCAGAATTCATCTGAGCATGGCCATGGTACCCGATCTGCAGAAGCTTCAAGAGTGAATCGAATTTGATGATGGAGATGTTTCAGGTCATGTGTGAGTGTTTGGATAGTTCACATATGGTATATGGAATGTGTTTGGATGATTAGCTTGAGTAGAATTGGCCTGGAATTGATTTTGGCATGATGAGGCTAAGGTTATGCATATTTGGGAAGTGAGGTAGTGATTCTGAGTTTCTGATGTTTTTGGAAGGTTTCAAAGGTTCAAACAACTTCCATATGGTATTTGGGAAGTGTTAGAAGCATCACTTTGCTTAGAAATTCAGAGGTTTAGAGGTTGAGAATTTTACCTCTTTTGAAAACTATGAAACTTGCATTCTAAGAAAGAAAGAGAAAACCTTTGTTTATGAGGTTTTGGTGTGATTTTGAATGGAGTTTGGACCTCTATTTATAGGCCAAGAGTTCTGAACTCAGACCTTTGCAAGTTGATCAAGAATTGGTGATTTGGCTTAAGAGATAAAAAGGAATCTTTTACATTTAATGCAAAATGGTTAAAGTGACCAAACCATGGTTAAAACTCAAGCTTCTTATCCTCTTCCATTCTGATCTCAAACCAGAAAATATCTTCCAATTATTGCATTGGTGTGTCATCACTTGGATTATAGGTCATGTAGTCTTGAAACTTAGTGAAAAATGGTGAAAATTCAAGTGAAAAGTTCACTAATGTCAAAATTCAAAACCATGGCTACACTCCATATTTTTTCATGCTCTTGGACATTTTGGAAAGCTCATGTTATGTACTTTAAAACCCTAGTTGGAAGTTTCTTCAAGACCTTTAAGGAAATAGGTGAAAAAGATCCATGAACTTTGAAGAAAATGAGATTTTAAGTGCATTTTTTCAAAATATGCCAACTTTGAAGCTCCATATCTCTTAAATGGTTGATCTTATGGAAAAAAATTTATATGTGTCAAAGTTGTTTATTGGATCAAAATCTACAACTTTCATGTTGGAAGTTTTTTTCAGTTTGTAGGTGAAATTTTGAGAAATTCCCTTCCAAAGTTTGGAAAAAACTAGTATGAAAGTCAAACTTTTGACTTTTTGATTCTTGATTGATTTTCTTGATTTTTCTTGATCAAATGACTTCATATATCATATATTGATGATTCAAAACTTCAAAAGTCATGGTTGACCAAAATTCCCCAAAAGTCAAAGGCGATCTTGTACAGTTGACTTTTTCATACGAATCGCGTTTCTGGAGATTTCAAATGAAACAGGCTATCCTCACCAAATGAATGGTATGAATGGATCACATTGAAGCATTAGAGGATATTGAGCCATGGTTTGAGTTGTGGCACCATGTCCTGATTAAAAAGTCAGTTATTCAGTGAATTAGGTCAAAAAACCCTAATTGTCGACCTGATGAAATTGATGACTGTGGATCTTGAATTGAGATGCAATTTCCATTGGATATTGTCATAGGGATTATTTGAAGATAATTGAAACCTTTGATTGAATTCCTGGGGATTTTTAGGGTTTCCCAAATGTGATCCCTGATTTTGGTCCCTGATAGTTCAAAACCCTAATCTGATGATTTGAAATTTCACTGTTGATCAATCCTTGTGTAGGATATGTCTTGAGTCAATAGATTAGGTCAAATGATGTACTTGGGGTCTTGAGGTCATGTCCCAAGTCATTAGGTCAAATCCTGAGCAAAAGTCAGGAGTATGCTAGCTTCAGTCAAAACCCTAATTTGGTTGATTCAGAGCCTTTGAGCTTGTTGAAATGAATCTCTGAGGACCAAATGTTGATTGTTGATGAAGATAGTTCATTTGAGATGAAGGAAGAACAAAACCCTAATTGATTGTTACTTGTACTGATGAGTGATTTCTTGTTTAAATCCTGCTGAGTCACAAGTAACAAACACAAGCTATGCAACTTGTTAGAGATGCAAATGATGTATATGCAAATGATATGAGGTGGTATCTTAGGTCAAAAATTGGGGTATGACAGATGCCCCTATTTAAGTTTCTTCAACCTGAGACATGAAGATTGAAAATCTTCGTTTTGATAGGGAAGAAGAGACTTAAATATCAGAAGACGCGAATTTTGGACCTAAGATACCAAAATTGCGAATGATGCAAGGATATCTTTACCGAGGGGATATCAAAACTGACTCCACTGGGAACAAGAGATCGGGAAGGATGTCTCAATCCATTTTAGGAAGAGAATCCGTTTTTTTTCTTTTAGGGAAAGCAAGTGTATGCTTCACCGGGGAATGATAGCTTTGTAAGAAAAGCTTACCTATCAACATTATCGACTATCAGCACAGGGATAGACTTGTTAATAATGCGAAGGTGAAAGGTATGAAACTATATTACCGACTATCAGCATTGTGATAGACTTGACAAGGTAAAAAGAGTTTCAAAGGTTCGGTTAATATTACCGACTATCAGCCTTGTGATAGACATGTTAAATAATATAACCAGAACAAAAGGTTACCGACTACCAGCCTTGTGATAGTGGTTTTGAAGACATGATCAATTATCAGCAGAGTGATAAAATGATCCTAGAGACTTTGCTAGGGAAATTACTGGTTATTCAGCCTTGTGAACAGTAATAAGGCCCTGATTGTCAAATGGTCTTCACGATTGATTTCCTAGAGAGGAAAAATCTTTTGAAAGAGAAATAAGCTGCTCAGACGATGAGGCTATTGCTTATTGTCTGTTTTCACGACTCTATTTGGGAATCGGAATTTGAATCTTTGGTAAAGACAGGGTTCTATCCAAGAATGAATTGGAAAGAGACAGTCAAACAAGACTTTGTACCCACGAGGAATGAACTCAAATGGGGATTTTCTCCTTTATTTTGAGAGGAGAAACTAAAGCAACCTTCTTCCACGAGGAATGATCTCAGTGGGGAACTGGAGAAAGAAGATGTTCTTTTCTGCTTATGGGTGACAACCTACTGGAGAGATGACACGCCCATACCTGTTTCTTTCTTCTTCTTTTTTTCTTTTTTGCTTTTTCTCTCTCTTTTTTTGGGATAGATATATCCTGAACAAGTGATTTTAGGCAGACATTGAAAAATGCAAGAATGCATAAATGATGCAAATATGTATGAATGATGAATGTCATGAATGTAGCATGCATACTGACGATACTGACAGACAAAGAAGTATACTGGAGAGGGACCGACGTCGCAATACAACCAGGTACTTGGCAAATGTTCTTCAACACGGTGTAGATAACACGGGTGATGAATGGTGTTGCATGTTTTAAACTTCTCTGGGGAAGATGAGCATCTTTTCTTCTTCACTGGAGATGAAAGAACTTCTTCATTGGAGATGGAAAATCTTCGTCACTGGGGATAAAAGACCTTCTTCATTGGGGATAGAAGAGCTTTTCCTATCATAATCTTTGATTCATCCTATGGAGATAGCTGTTGATGTTCCTTCTGTTGTTCACAACTCAAAGGAAAATTTCGCTTTTATTTTGAAAAAGTGAAGTAAATTCATTTAAAACCTTTTTTTCTTTTTTTTTTCAAAAACGAATAACACAATTAAAGCGTCATTTTGCAAGCTAAAAGAAATTAGAGATTGCAAACAAATGGGCACAAGGCTCAAATTTATTTAATAGGATGGAAATCAGCTAAAGGCGTGATTCCATGGAGTATTTACAAAAGTTGGAAATGGTAATTATGCGGAAAAGGCTACATTGAAAGCAATAACCACTATTCCCCCTAACAACTTTGAGTTCCAACTGTGCTTGTCGCTTCAGATTGGCGATGATTTGATTGAAAATCCTTTGATGAAAAAGACTCCTCAGGTGACGAAGTATGGACTGATGTAGTTACTTTGTCATAAATCCCTAATTTTTGCCTAGATTGCCCTTTCAGGTTTTCAATCTACCAGGATGAATTTTTTCTGTTTATTGTCTCTAATTTTTGCCTGGACCGCCCTTTCGGGTTTTCAGTCCACCGAGACGCTCATTTTTGCCTAAGTCGCCCTTTGCGGGTTTTCGACTTACCGAGCTGTTCTTTTGTTCTTTTTTAGACAAAGTATTTCTTGACTGCATCAGCATTCACAGGATGTGGGAGTTCATCACCATCCATGGTTGCAAGAGTCATGGCGCCGCCAGAAAATGTTCTTTTGACAACATACGGGCCTTCGTAATTAGGAGACCATTTGCCCCTAGAATCTGGTTGAAAAGACAAGATCTTTTTAAGCACGAGGTCGCCTTCTTGAAATTCACGAGGTCGAACCTTTTTGTTGAAAGCTTGTTTCATCCTTGCTTGGTACAACTGTCCATGGCATAGAGCAGTCATACGTTTTTCTTCGATTAAGTTCAACTGATCGTATCTGCTTTGACACCATTCAGCCTCTGATAACTTAGTCTCCATGAGGACTCTCATTGATGGTATTTCAACTTCTACGGGGAGCACAACTTCCATGCCGTATACTAGAGAAAAGGGAGTTGCCCCTGTTGAAGTACGCACTGAAGTACGGTACCCATGTAAAGCAAATGGCAGCATTTCATGCCAGTCTTTGTAAGTGACGACCATTTTCTGGACGATCTTCTTAATGTTCTTGTTGGCGGCTTCAACGGCGCCGTTCATTTTTGGTCTGTAAGGAGAAGAGTTATGATGCTCAATCTTGAATTCCTCACACAATTCTTTCATCATCTTGTTGTTCAAGTTTGAACCATTGTCAGTAATGATCTTGCTGGGAACACCATATTGGCAAATGATGTTATTCTTGATAAACCTCACAACCACTTGTCTTGTAACATTGGCGTAAGATGCTGCTTCGACCCATTTGGTGAAGTAATCAATTGCCACTAAGATGAAACGATGACCGTTTGAAGCTTTCGGTTCGATCATTCCAATCATGTCGATACCCCACATGGAGAAAGGCCATGGAGATGAGAGAACGTTGAGTAGAGTCGGCGGTACATGGATCTTATCTGCGTAGATCTGGCACTTGTGACATCTCTTCACGTGTTTATAACAGTCAGATTCCATTGTCAACCAATAGTATCCTGCTCTTAAGATCTTCTTGGACATTGCATGCCCATTTGAATGAGTTCCAAAGGACCCTTCATGCACTTCATGCATTAACATGTCTGCTTCGTGTCTATCCACGCATCTGAGCAAAACCATGTCGAAGTTTCTTTTGTATAGCACATCTCCGTTCAGGAAGAAACTGCCAGAAAGTCTCCTTAGAGTTTTCTTATCTTTGTTTGATGCCCCAAGCGGGTACTCTTGAGTTTGAAGGAAGCGTTTGATGTCGTGGAACCACGGTTTATCATCGATGACTGCTTCAGTTGCAAACACATAGGCGGGCCTTTCAAGGCGCGTAATTCTGACTTTAGGCATATCATTCCAATGATTGACTTTGAACATGGAAGATAGAGTAGCCAAGGCGTCTGCCATTCGATTCTGATCTCGAGGTATATGATGCAATTCAACCTTGTTGAAGAAAGTCAACAGACGTCTTGCATAATCTCTGTAAGGAATCAAGCCAGGGTGGTAAGTTTCCCATTTGTCTTTGATTTGGTTGATCACAAGGGCTGAATCTCCATATATGTCTAGGATTTTGATTCTTAAGTCAATGGCTTCTTCGAGACCCATGATACAAGCTTCATATTCTGCGATGTTGTTGGTGCAATCAAATAGCAATCTGGCAGAGAACGGGATATGAGTACCCTTGGGAGTGATGATGATTGCCCCAATTCCATTGCCAAAAGCGTTTACTGCTCCATCAAAAATTAGGCCCCATCTTGATCCAGGATCAGGACCTTCTTCAGGTAACGGTTCGTCACAATCTTTCATTTTCAAGTACAAGACATCTTCATCAGGAAAGTCAAACTTGAGAGATTGATATTCATTAACTGGTTGATGCGCCAAATGATCGGCGAGAATGCTTCCTTTGACCGCTTTTTGAGCACGGTATTCAATGTCATATTCGGATAACAGCATTTGCCATCGGGCAATCCTTCCTGTTAAGGCAGGCTTTTCAAAGACGTACTTGATCGGATCCATTTTGGAGATTAACCAAGTAGTATTGTTGATCATGTATTGGCGGAGACGTTTTGAAGCCCAGGCCAAAGCACAGCATGTTTTTTCGAGCATGGAGTAACGAGACTCACAGTCTGTGAATTTCTTACTCAGGTAATAGATGGCATGCTCCTTCTTACCAGTTTCATCTTGCTGTCCAAGCATACAACCCATGGATTCTTCCAACACAGTAAGGTACATGATTAGTGGTCTTCCTTCAACTGGAGGAATCAATATTGGTGGTTCTAACAGGTATTCCTTGATACTGTCGAACGCTTTCTGGCAATCTTCAGTCCATACAACCCCTTGATCTTTGCGGAGAAGCTTGAAAATTGGCCCATAAGTAGCAGTCATTTGAGAGATAAATCTGGAGATATAGTTCAATCGTCCGAGAAATCCTCTTACTTGCTTTTTCAGTTTTTGGTGCAGGCATCTCTTGAATAGCTTTGACTTTGTCGGGATCTACTTCAATACCTCTTTGGCTCACAATGAAACCCAAGAGTTTTCCAGATCTAACCCCAAAAGTACATTTGTTAGGATTCAAGCGAAGCTGATATTTTCTTAGTCGTTGAAACAACTTCAAAAGGTATTCAATATGTTCTTCTTCTGTGCTGGACTTGGCTATCATGTCGTCCACATAAACTTCAATTTCTTTATGCATCATGTCATGAAAGAGAGTAGTCATTGCCCTTTGGTAAGTTGCACCTGCATTCTTTAATCCAAACGGCATCACTTTATAGCAAAAGGTACCCCATGGGGTGATGAAAGATGTCTTCTCCATGTCTTCGGGAGCCATCTTGATCTGATTATAACCGGAGAACCCGTCCATGAAGGAAAAGACGTTGAACTTAGCGGTGTTATCAACCAGCATGTCAATATGTGGTAATGGAATGTCATCTTTTGGACTGGCCTTGTTCAAGTCACGGTAGTCAACACACATTCTGACTTTGCCATCTTTCTTCGGAACTGGCACTATGTTGGCCAACCATTGAGGATATTCTGAGGTGATTAGAAAACCTGCGTCGAGTTGCTTTTGAACTTCCACTTTGATCTTGTTAACCATATCAGGGTGAGTCCTTCGCAATTTCTGCTTAACTGGCGGACATTCTGGCTTCAATGGCAAGTAATGCTGAACAATATTGGTATCCAACCCAGGCATGTCTTGGTAGGACCAGGCAAACACGTCAACATATTCTTTGAGAAGGTCTGTCAACTTACTCTTGATATCAGTATCAAGCAGCGATCCAATGGTCACTTCTTTTTTGTCTTCTTCAGAACCCAAGTTGATCTTTTCTAGAGGCTCTTTGTGAGGCAGAATGGCTCTTTCCTCGTGCTTAAGTAATCGAGAGATCTCGTCCGGGATCTCCTCTTCTTCCTCTTCTTCGGCTTCGAACACAGGAAACTCAAAGTCGGGAGAGGGCATAGGGTTATTGCATTCAATGGGTTTATCAATAGTTAATCTGCACATGTGATTTATATTTATTTCAGAAAATTTATGAATGCAAGAGTGTATGCAGATTTTTTTTGGAAAAGTTTTTTTTTTTTTTTAATTTTATTTTGGTTTTTTAGGATTACCATTTCCAGAAAAAAGCAAAAAAATAAAACACATAGTGTAGGGAATTCAAAATGACACTTTATTTATGATTCATTTTTGAAACAAAGCCCTAAACACAAACTCATTTGTCTTGGGCAGGACAAAGAGGGAAACTTTTAAAACAAAGCCCTATACACAAAGTTATTTGGGCGGAACATTTAAAAGCAAAGCCCTATAAAACATCTCTCTGCTTTGGGCTAGGCAGGAGGTCAAAATAACAGCGAGGTGATTACTTTGAGCGGCGAACAACATTCGGGACGTCGACAGCTTTCCAGTAGCAACGAACTCCTCTGTGTATTATGTATTCAGGAAAATTCTCCTCAGAATTATCTTCAGTATTGACATTGACCGCTGGTCGAGCAGGATTTGAAGGTCCTGGTTTGTCACCCTTGTTCTTTGTAGAGTTGAAACGGTCTTCTTCTACTTCTTGAAGAGCATAAGATGAGTCACAATCTTCAGAATTTTCAGGATGTATTTCCCAGTCTTCAGGATGAAGAGACTCATTGTCAGCGACACTTTCCGAGTCAGTTGCGGGGCCATCTTCCCCTTCATCTTCAAAAATGGCGTTTATGTGATAATAACCATCTTCAGGATTATAAACCTTGGCAGATGCATTGAAGCTGAAATCTTCAGTAATTTTAGGCTGCTGAGAAAATTGACAAGGCTGATAAGCCTCTTCTGGTTGACTATTATATTCAAAGGAATCTCCCCATCCAGTTGGTTGGATATCCTCAATCGCAATCTTTGAACTTTCAGGTGCAGTATATTTCACCATATAATCAAATTTGCCACTTGGTTGTCCCAAGGTATCCCATATTTCTGCAGGAACAGGCTCAGTTTCATTGCCTTTGGATTTCTGTGACGGAGGATATGGTTCTTCCTGAGATATGTATCCCGAGTCATTGAGATAACATTTCCATTCTTCTTCAGTATCAGGTAGACCTTCCTCGATGCATTCTTCGATAAGGACATTAACCTCTTGAGGAATCGGGTTAAGGAATCCTCCACTAATGAATGTTTCTTTGATCGGACGAAGGGTTTCATCCTTCTTGGTGCAGTTTGAGAACGTTGGTGAACATCCGAGACCTGCTCTAGTTTCATTTTTGGTAGGGATCACAACTTGCCCCCAGCCAGTGGTAGTTCCATCTTTCACTACTTTTACCGCCTCTTTGTAAGAAGAGATTGATGCTTTCTTCTTGGAAGATTTGTCTTCTAAAGAGAGACCTTGGAACTGAGTTCCTTCCACATCATCAGCACTGATGAAAGAGAAATTGGATAAATGGCTCACCATCAAGGCTTGTTCTCCACTTATTGTTACCAATTTTCCATTTGTTACAAATTTTAACTTTTGATGGAGTGTAGAAGTTACTGCCCCTGCTTCATGAATCCATGGTCGTCCTAACAGACAGCTATAAGCAGCTTGAATGTCCATGACCTGGAAGGTGATTTGAAATGTATGTGGACCAATTGTCATGGGAAGGTTGACTTCACCGATAACAGATTTTTGTGATCCATCAAATGCTTTGACAACTACACCACTGAACTTCATAGGCATTCCTTGGTAAGATAAACGAGCAAGAGTCGTCTTTGGCATCACATTCAAGGAAGATCCGGTGTCTACCAACACATTAGACAAAGAATCTGACTGACAGTTCATAGAAATGTGCAAAGCAAGATTGTGATTTTTACCCTCCTCGGGGAGTTCTTCATCACAAAAGCTTAAATTGTTGCAAGCTGTTATGTTAGCTATTATCCCATCGAAGTGATCAACAGTCACATCATGGTCTACAAAAGCTTGATCCAAGACCTTCATCAGGGCTTCCCTGTGGGCTTCAGAGTTTAAAAGCAATGAAAGTATTGAGATCTTTGAAGGAGTCTGCATAAGCTGATCCACAATCTTGTATTCACTTCTTTTGATAAGCTTCAAAATTTCATCAAAGTCAGGATTGACATTGGTTCCACTGGATTGGCCAACATCAGTGTTTGTATTACTAACAGGAGTTTCCTCAGGATTCCCCACTGATGTATTGACAGGATTTTGTCCGGTTGCAGGAGCAACAGGCTGCTTTGGAGGTAGTGGAGTATACACACGTCCACTTCTTGTTACTCGACTCACATCAGCGATGTTTACAACGGATGAAAGAGTAGGTAAAGGAACTTCTTGTCCATTCTTTATCATTGTTGCATTGTAGTTGTATGGAACTGCCTTGTCAGATTCATAAGGAATAGGTCCAGGTAGACAAATGATCAGAGGAGCAATAGGAACCTTTGGCTTGCTGTAGGTAACTTCTATGCGCTCGGGCATGTTGAAATGAGGAACGATGACGTTATCTTTAGGCATTTCCGAGTTGATATCTGAGACTAAAAGCTCATGCGGATAACATCCTATCATGTTAACTTCATCTTCATTCCTATTTCTGTAGATCTGAATAGTACCATTATCTAGCAAAACTTGAAGATCTCTTCTCACAATCGAACATCCGTGAGGATCTACACAACATATGCTACAGGAACCGTAGTTATGCTGGCGAAAATTCTGCCCTCGACAGAGAGTGGCATGCATTTGTACCAAATCTGCTCTTGAGTAATTGATATTATAGACTCGGTATTGTAACACCCCATTTCTACCCGACAATTATAATGCGGAAAATACCAGAGTATTTAAAAATTTCTCGACAAACAAATGAGGCGTCACATATTCATTTAACAACAAATCATATCATCGCATTTAGCGGATACATAGCACTTCATTGATCAATTAAACAGATACTCAGCATATAATACCATTCAATACAGAGTAACTTCTTTTATTAGAACATGGCGGAATCATAGCTCTAAATCTTTAAATCAATAACATCATGTTCAGCTAAGATAAATCAATAAACAACAACATGGTAAACAACATAAATCATCCCCCCGAGTGCTACGTATCAGAGCGACAACCAACTCGATAAACAGATACTAAATCTTCATACCCGAACACCTGCACGTTACCAATATAAAGGCAACAGCGAACAAGAGAAAAGGGGTGAGATATCAAATCATATAAGTGAGCACATGATAAATTGTATATTAGGATCCAGGCATATATAGTCATCACATCGCAAGTATAAATCACAATTCCAATCCCACAACGTCATAGCATATAAGTCATACATCTAGTCATAAAACATCTAAACTCAAAACATCACATATACATCTAAACACAAAACATCACATATAAGTCACACCAGACATATTCAGTTAATCGCATTCACAATTATTAATATCATCATACTAATCATAAAATCATCAATTTACATCTTCACATACTTCCATCATTTAACAAGTCATGGAATACAATCACGATATAGTCACAAAACGTCATAACTATGAATCACATAAGACACATGGGACATGACTCATGTATATGCATGTGGTACCAATCGGAGCTTCAGCCCCCGTCACCAATTGCCATTTGGGCCGTCATGTTTGCCATAGTTTTCAGGCCGTCATGTTTGCCATAGTTTTCAGGCCGTCATGTTTGCCATAGTTTTCAGGCCGTCACAGAGTATGCATATGGAATGTGACTCGACAAACAAGACAACACAACAAACTCATCTCAATCACATATCGTCACGAGGCATACGCCTATATCACAATCACATTACCATTTATGCAAGGTAATTCACGTCACCATAATATTTCATCTTCACTTAGTCACAAAATTTATCATCACAAATATATACAATATCACGTATTACCAATCATCACAAACATCGTCATGTTTTGACGTAACACCACAAACATATAACTTCATATACCGACAAAATCATCACAGCAAATCGACACATTAAGCCAAGTCAAATTAGTCTTATAATTTTCTATAAATTAGTCTTCTAATTAACTCACTAATCCACTATCAACTAATCAAAATTATTCACCTAATATTCTCTAATTAATCGGCTACATCCCGCGTCACTACCGGTTATCTAGTTTCCGGTTAAATTCTTAATATTCACGATTACGAATTTCCTGGTTATACTCCCAAGTCACAAAACATAACTCAACCGGTTGATTCGGATACAATTCTATCATTTACCGGTTATTCGATTTGTTCGATTAAATACTCAAGATATCATAATTTACCAATAAACCGAATAGTTAATCTAAGTTCATATTTATTCTAATTAAATATGCTTATTGAAAAGTAAATTCAACCATAAATTTAATCGAACGATTAATGTCACAATTTTGACAAAATAACACCACCACGTTAATATACTAATTAAACTTAGCTACCACGTCAATTTTCATCAAATTCCGGACAACTAAATATACCGCTTAATTCGGCTAATTCGATCAAAGGGGACTGTTTTTCATTTCACTAGTTCCATAACTCACTGTTATCAATTCAATTATATTATATTAATTTTTACTACTATTTCATTTATATAGTTCTTACTGGTTTTCAAATTGTTTCATTACAAAACTTGTTTCATTCTCCTTATACTATATTATTGTATATGTACTTAATTAATAGTGTGAAACAAACAAACAGAACTGGCAATATGTGAGTCATACCTAAAACCAATCATACACAATAAACTAGCGCCAGAAGAGAAGACAAAATTATAACATATGGGTGCATATCGGCAACCCTGCCATGGTTCCTTTTCTTTCTTTTTTTTTTTTCAATCATTTCCATTACGCACGTAAATTCAATTTCCAGACTCACGGTTAGTAACACAAATCTAGCATTTCCAGTATATACGAATAGTAATAAACAGCAACAAGTAGAATTTCTAAATTTTAGTATCAATTTAACACCACAAAACAATAACCTAAATCCCTAATCCCCAACATACAAGGTTTCATAGGCCCCATTATAAGAAGAGAACCCCACCCTTACCTCTTTGGATTGAAGAAAACTCTACCAATCTTGACTCTTGATTTGAGATTTCTCTAAACTTGGTTCTCCTCTTCAAGACATAGCCTCCTTCTTCACAAAAATAGTTTTTATTTTATGATATCTCTACCCTTCCTTTAAACCCTTACTAACACTAAAACATATCCTTAGTATAACATTGGGCCTAAGGGTAAAACCACATTATTATTCTTCACTTAGTAAAAATAGGCCCAATAAGACCACTAACTCAAATTTAATTAAATTACTAATTCTAATGATATTTTACCGGTATAATAAATTAATCGTCACAATAAAATTATCGACCGATAATAATGAAAATAATAATAATAATAATAATAATATAATACTATTTAAATTAATCAAATAATCAAATAACCATATAATCAAATAATCAAATAATCGAATAATCAAATAATCAAATAATCGAATAATCAAATAATTAAATAATAAAATAATCGGGGTGTTACAACTCTCCCCCACTTAGAATATTTTCGTCCTCGAAAATCTACTCGACAACACCATCCCAAACACAACCTCGTATTCCAAAACTCTTGTCTTCAAATCGTACTTGGTAATAACTTCAATCGCTACCTCTTCGGCACAACAATTACTCCACAAGACATAAATCAATACACATGTTTTTGCCATTTCGACACCTTTGATATCAAAATACGAACGCCGCTTCATTCTCGCACATATGTATACCAACTATACGCCGATCATTTAGCAAAATGTACCAACAACTTTACTCGCCATTACTACCAACAATTTGAGGTAACACAACACCACCAATACTCCAGTAACTTTGCACAAACAACGAGACAATTCTGATAATCACTCAGTCATTAAAATCCAATAACGGCTCCATAACGACACATTCACATTACTATTCTTACCAGATTCACAATAATCTACGATTCGATGCAGCATCCTGGCTCATCGCACTTATTCCAACAGTCTATCAATCCAAACATCAAGATAATTCCACTTCACAGACTTCTGACATATAGTCCTTCACTTCTTACAAGTCGTACAACAATAGTGCCACATAATACTTCCGCTGCGCAACTCTGATAATTCTTCTTTAAGTCACTGTCTTGTTAAAATCCCGTCAACTGTATGGTTCACAAATTCTTCAATCCAACGCAGACTTTCCTCAATACTCATCCTCACATTGTTGCTTTACTTGTTACTTCCCAATCTTTCACCTTGCGACATTCGCTTGCACAAAACTCTCTACTCCGAATTGTTCATTTCGTCCAATTCTCACTTAACCACTCCTCTCATCAAATCGCACAAACTGGTGAGCGACTACCTTCGCGACATAACATCAATACTCTTTCTCTACTATTAAGATAGCAAGACATATCTATAACATTCAGTACAATTGTAATCTACCATTAACAATGGATTGAGGGTGATCAGTTCCCCAATTTGTCAATTAGTATTCGACAACCATAGTGGAGTATAAACCGTCGTTACTTCGTAATAGCGTCATTTCCAAATTCTCACTCGAATCCATTAGCACGCCATAATCCAATGATTCACTTTGGGTTTTCACAATTCCCACAACTTCCTACTCGTTATATCTTGTTGATGAGACACCAACGTCCAAGCATAATACAAAATCTGCTTCGTAGTCACTTAGCATCACACAATCATCAACGTCTTTCCATCGCCAAAATTACTTCTATACTCGTACTTCACAATTCATCTCACTATCTTTCCGACGCTTCAAACGGAATTCAAATCGGATATCCGGAACTCAAGTTATGAATTCTTAAGGTTTCACAATGATTCTGGATTTCCTGCGACTCGCCTACGGAGATCCCACTCCAAAACTCGCTTTTCTTCGACTAAAGCATGTTCCAAACAACCCCTAGCATAACTTCTCATCTTTAAACTCTTTATAACTCGAAAGGTGTATTCCTTCATCAAAATCTAGTCTTAATATCACCGAGACAACCATTCTTTTCACAAGCTACGTGCATCTTCGAGTTTCCAACTCGAACTCGCGATTCACCACACTTTACGCATCGACTACCTCCAACAATCACTTATGCGAGTCCAACATAACGTCTACTGCAACTTCATTACTCTATAACTTTTCAAACATCGGAATTACACACAAAGGTTACTCGCATCGATAACTTCACAGTCCTCAACCGTGCTGAACATTGCAGCTCTCTAAATTATGCTTCCCAAAATCATTGTTAACTTCACGTCACCTTCGAATCCAGATAACATCCAAAACTCTCAACACCGCTTGCACCGTCGCTTGTTAACAGCATACCAGACTATCTCTTACAACAGAAACCTCTTCGATAAGCAAGGCTTCTCCCCCACTTATCGTCAAACCAATTCCTGAAATCAAAACAAACAAGTACCGACAGTGTTCACACACTCGTCGCGTACCAAGGGATAGACAACAATTAGACAACATTGGCCGGACAGACCGACCTGCTCTGATACCACTAATGTAACACCCCATTTCTACCCGACAATTATAATGCGGAAAATACCAGAGTATTTAAAAATTTCTCGACAAACAAATGAGGCGTCACATATTCATTTAACAACAAATCATATCATCGCATTTAGCGGATACATAGCACTTCATTGATCAATTAAACAGATACTCAGCATATAATACCATTCAATACAGAGTAACTTCTTTTATTAGAACATGGCGGAATCATAGCTCTAAATCTTTAAATCAATAACATCATGTTCAGCTAAGATAAATCAATAAACAACAACATGGTAAACAACATAAATCATCCCCCCGAGTGCTACGTATCAGAGCGACAACCAACTCGATAAACAGATACTAAATCTTCATACCCGAACACCTGCACGTTACCAATATAAAGGCAACAGCGAACAAGAGAAAAGGGGTGAGATATCAAATCATATAAGTGAGCACATGATAAATTGTATATTAGGATCCAGGCATATATAGTCATCACATCGCAAGTATAAATCACAATTCCAATCCCACAACGTCATAGCATATAAGTCATACATCTAGTCATAAAACATCTAAACTCAAAACATCACATATACATCTAAACACAAAACATCACATATAAGTCACACCAGACATATTCAGTTAATCGCATTCACAATTATTAATATCATCATACTAATCATAAAATCATCAATTTACATCTTCACATACTTCCATCATTTAACAAGTCATGGAATACAATCACGATATAGTCACAAAACGTCATAACTATGAATCACATAAGACACATGGGACATGACTCATGTATATGCATGTGGTACCAATCGGAGCTTCAGCCCCCGTCACCAATTGCCATTTGGGCCGTCATGTTTGCCATAGTTTTCAGGCCGTCATGTTTGCCATAGTTTTCAGGCCGTCATGTTTGCCATAGTTTTCAGGCCGTCACAGAGTATGCATATGGAATGTGACTCGACAAACAAGACAACACAACAAACTCATCTCAATCACATATCGTCACGAGGCATACGCCTATATCACAATCACATTACCATTTATGCAAGGTAATTCACGTCACCATAATATTTCATCTTCACTTAGTCACAAAATTTATCATCACAAATATATACAATATCACGTATTACCAATCATCACAAACATCGTCATGTTTTGACGTAACACCACAAACATATAACTTCATATACCGACAAAATCATCACAACAAATCGACACATTAAGCCAAGTCAAATTAGTCTTATAATTTTCTATAAATTAGTCTTCTAATTAACTCACTAATCCACTATCAACTAATCAAAATTATTCACCTAATATTCTCTAATTAATCGGCTACATCCCGCGTCACTACCGGTTATCTAGTTTCCGGTTAAATTCTTAATATTCACGATTACGAATTTCCTGGTTATACTCCCAAGTCACAAAACATAACTCAACCGGTTGATTCGGATACAATTCTATCATTTACCGGTTATTCGATTTGTTCGATTAAATACTCAAGATATCATAATTTACCAATAAACCGAATAGTTAATCTAAGTTCATATTTATTCTAATTAAATATGCTTATTGAAAAGTAAATTCAACCATAAATTTAATCGAACGATTAATGTCACAATTTTGACAAAATAACACCACCACGTTAATATACTAATTAAACTTAGCTACCACGTCAATTTTCATCAAATTCCGGACAACTAAATATACCGCTTAATTCGGCTAATTCGATCAAAGGGGACTGTTTTTCATTTCACTAGTTCTATAACTCACTGTTATCAATTCAATTATATTATATTAATTTCCACTACTATTTCATTTATATAGTTCTTACTGGTTTTCAAATTGTTTCATTACAAAACTTGTTTCATTCTCCTTATACTATATCATTGTATATGTACTTAATTAATAGTGTGAAACAAACAAACAGAACTGGCAATATGTGAGTCATACCTAAAACCAATCATACACAATAAACTAGCGCCAGAAGAGAAGACAAAATTATAACATATGGGTGCATATCGGCAACCCTGCCATGGTTCCTTTTCTTTCTTTTTTTTTTTCAATCATTTCCATTACGCACGTAAATTCAATTTCCAGACTCACGGTTAGTAACACAAATCTAGCATTTCCAGTATATACGAATAGTAATAAACAGCAACAAGTAGAATTTCTAAATTTTAGTATCAATTTAACACCACAAAACAATAACCTAAATCCCTAATCCCCAACATACAAGGTTTCATAGGCCCCATTATAAGAAGAGAACCCCACCCTTACCTCTTTGGATTGAAGAAAACTCTACCAATCTTGACTCTTGATTTGAGATTTCTCTAAACTTGGTTCTCCTCTTCAAGACATAGCCTCCTTCTTCACAAAAATAGTTTTTATTTTATGATATCTCTACCCTTCCTTTAAACCCTTACTAACACTAAAACATATCCTTAGTATAACATTGGGCCTAAGAGTAAAACCACATTATTATTCTTCACTTAGTAAAAATAGGCCCAATAAGACCACTAACTCAAATTTAATTAAATTACTAATTCTAATGATATTTTACCGGTATAATAAATTAATCGTCACAATAAAATTATCGACCGATAATAATGAAAATAATAATAATAATAATAATATAATACTATTTAAATTAATCAAATAATCAAATAACCATATAATCAAATAATCAAATAATCGAATAATCAAATAATCAAATAATCGAATAATCAAATAATTAAATAATAAAATAATCGGGGTGTTACAGGTATGGACCAGGACATCCGTACACCATGTTTACAACATGCCCTCCATGATTGGGCAGCGGATTTGCTTGCACATTTGGATTCAAATTTCTGAAAGAGAGGAGATTAGATCTAACCAACCTCTGAACTTCATATTTCAAAGCTATGCAATGCTCAAGATCATGGCCAGGCGCTCCTTGATGATAAGGGCATGAGACCTCAGCTTTGTACCACCATGGGAGTTTTTCAGGTACTGGTGGTGGTGCTTTAGTTTGAACAAGACCTCTTTCAATCAAAGCAGGGTACAATTCTGTGTAGGTCATTGGAATCGGATCGAACTGTGGAGCTCTTTGCACACGATTCTGATTATTGTTAAACTGCTGAGCCTGTTGTCGAGGCTGTTGTTGTTGAAACTGCAGGGTAAATCCCGGATTTGGTGCTGTATTAACGACTGGCGCAATGGCAGCAATCTGTTGTTGACGATTGACGTTTCCTCTTGGCTTTCCTTGGGATACCATGTCAACACTTTGTTCTTTCTTCTTTTGGAAACCACCCCCGAACTTTTTGGTTCCGCTTGAAGATCCACCTTCTTTAGTTAGACGTCCGGTTCGGACTCCTTCTTCTAAATGCATCCCCATGTTTACCATCTCGGTGAAATCACTTGGAGCACTAGCAATCATGCGTTCATAATAAAACGGGCTGAGAGTATTCAAGAAGATCTTTGTCATCTCTTTTTCTTTTAACGGTGGATTAATCTGAGCAGCAGTTTCTCTCCATCGTTGGGCATACTCTTTGAAAGCTTCATGGTCTTTCGGAGCCATGGATCGAAGCTGATCTCTGTCCGGAGCCATATCCGAGTTGTATTTGTATTGTCGGACAAAGGCCTCGCCTAGATCGTTGAAAGTCCCAATATTAGTGCTATCCAAACCTGTGTACCACTTCAGTGCGGCACCAGTCAAACTGTCTTGAAAGTAATGGATGAGCAACTGATGATTATCTGCATAAGTAGACATCTTCTGGGCATACATCACGAGATGGATTTGTGGACAAGAACTACCTTTGTACTTCTCAAAGTCAGGGACCTTGAATTTAGCTGGTATTTGTGCACTGGGAACTAAGCATAGCTCTTGGGCATTCTTTCCAAACAAATCTTTGCCACGAATAGCTTTGACTTCCAGTTGAATCTTGTTGAACTGCTCTTGGAGATCTTCCACAAGATTACGCTGATTTGTGCTATCATCCTGATCATGATAAATCTCATTCCCACCATAAGGAACAGTGTGAACCGTAGGGGTCGGAACTGTCATAGTGGGTTGAGAAAGTGCCATAGTGATTTGGGAAAAATTTACCCCTGAATGTGGAATAAACGCCGAACCTTGCGCAGTAGGCGCTTAAGTTGTAGTTGTTTGAACCCCAGAGAAATTATGGCGGAAACCTGCACCAAAGCTGAAAGGCGGGCCCCAACCTTCTGGCATAGAGAAAGATGGAATGCTGAATGCAACTGTAGAAACTGGAGTAGTGACTTCAGATGTTACCGTTGCTTGACTGTTGGGTGGCGGCGGCTGATTCTGTGCGGCCATTAAAGAGTCAACCAGAGTAGTGAGACTTTCCAACTTTTCCTGAAGGGTGGTCACTGTACCACGGAGCTCAATATTCTCTTGTTCAGAGTGTTCCATTACTCTTCTTCTGCTTGAACGAGTATTGTATCTGTGATCTGATTGCGAGCGCGGTCGAGAAACTTTGAGACGCGTCAGCTTGACGATCTATTGGAGAAAGATCCAAAAGATGAGACTCTATACAACAGACTCGATATGCAGAATGATGCATGCAAAATTTATGATTTTTCCAAACATTTTGAAGATTATTTCCTTGCAAACATTTGAACACAAACTATTCTTTTATTGAATAAATGGGAAAATGTTACAACATTGGAGCGTAGCTCCTTACAAAAGCAAATGATAAATGAAAATCTAAACAAATCCTAAGCATCTTCATCAGACGAAGAACCAAATGCATTATGCAGCTTGAGCTTCATGATTTATTTCCCATAGTGAGCTTTCAACTCGGCCTTTTCAGCCCTCAGTTTGTCAACAACATTCTTCCAATTGTCAGGTATCGGAGCGTTGCTTGTCGAGGCTTCAAGATTTCTCTTGCTTTCTTTGATGTATCTTCTGATTGCGGCATCTTTCCGACGGATCTTCTCATCTTTGCTCATGAGCCATCCATCTTGATAATAGAGTGTTTCTTCGTGATCTTTCACTCTTTTCTTCAACTTTCTATTTTCGTCATCAGTTTTACGAAACTTTTCTTCCCAAGAGTCCTTTTCTAACCTCATCTTGGCTAAAATCTCCTGGTACTCTTCCACATTGTTAATGGGAACATTGGGTAGTTGAGACACCACAGGGAACATGGGTTTTTCATAATCATAAGGCATTTGAAATTCCCTTGCTCTTTTCTTTACCCAGCAGGTGTAGGCGTTCGTAGCAATGCAATTCCTTATCTCACCTTTTCCTTTTCTTCGGACGTCATACCAAGCTCTCACCATTCTTGTTTTTAACCCTTGAGGATCCTCTCCTTCTTGGTAGAAGTAACTTTCCACTGCGAGACCAATTGGTTTAACTGAATTTGCATACCCGAGTTGTCGTCGGGCTAGGACCGGATTGTAGTTAATTCCTCCATGTGTACCAATGAGGGGTACGTTGGCGAACTCTCCACAACTATCAATGGTTTCTGTACCGCAGCGAGCCAAGGTATACTAATGAATATCATTATTAGTAAGGGACATAAGTCTTCGAGGCCAATGCGAACCTTCTCGGTTTTCCGTGAAAATAGGAGACTTAGGTAAGTGTGAAACAATCCATTTGTACAAAAGAGGTGCACAACATACAATGATTCCACCACCTTGGCGATTTTTATGATGAATAGAGAAATACATGTCACCAAGCAAAGTCGGAACAGGATTTCCAATCAGAAAAATCTTTATGGCGTTGATATCAACAAAGTCGTTGATGTTGGGAAACAGAACCAACCCATAAATAAGTAAGGCTAATACAGCTTCAAAAGCTATCATGCTACCAGTTTCAATGAAATCAAAGGCTTTCTTTATTAAAAACTGTGAAGTCAAACCTGGAAGGTTTCCTTTGGTAGTCCAATTACTTTCTACTTCAGATTTCTTCAAGTGGATACCTGCTGCAATGGCTGGTGACTTAGGAATGGCTTCCAAACCATTGAAAGGTATTTTGTCAGACACAGGAATACCCAAAAGATTGGCATATTCTTCCAAGGTTGGTACCAACTGATAGTCTGGAAAGGTGAAACACCGGTAGACGGGATCATAGAACTGAACCAGAGTTTTGAGAAGTCCTTCATCAACATGAGTGTTCAAGATAGGCAAAAGCTTTCCATGGCTTTTTCTAAAATCGGAAGGATCTTGTACAAAAGATGCTAACTCTTTCAGTCTTTCCACATTAGGAGCTTTGAAACCGTGCTTCTTGGTATGCCTTTTTACCCACTCCATAACTTAATCCTATAATGTTTGCAAGGAAAATTTCTCTAAATTTTGGAAAAATCATGTTTTTATGGAAAAAGATGGGTTTTTAATGAATGTATGAATGCATGGATGCATGGATGCCACATATTCAAACATGGTAAAGCAAACATGGTGCGACAAACATGGTAGCGCAAACATGGTACTACAAACATGGTATTGCAAACATGGTAACACAAACATGGTACACATAGGTTCAAAGGTCCAGCGTCACGAGCATGAGGTCAGAGAACCAAACATGGGATAGTACTAGGGTTTATCACCTGCAAAACATGTTCTACTGATACGTCAGAGTCTACATTTTTCTTTCGGATATTACCGGCTTGCCCAACTGAACTTGTGAGCCAGCAATATTCTCAAGAAAAACTCGTCTGAGTGTGGTTCTCCGCATGACAACTAATCCAAGTCTACACCTGAATAGTTTCTGCACCACAACCTAATAAGGCCAGGATGGGTTATGGGTTCTACAGCCAACTCAGCTTCTACAGTTCAATGAAAGCAATAATGTCTTCGCAACTGAACTTGCTAAACATATACTACCAACAAGGAACCTCCACTGAGCGGAAGGATTCTCATGCTGACTTTTTAAGGACTGAACTCCTTGTATGCCATACATGACTATACCCTCCACCTAATTCTTATGTGTACTTAATCTGGGTTAGGATTTGTCCATAATGTATCACTTGTAACAGAATCACACTAGTAACAGAACCAAGGAACCACACATGTAACAAGAATAAAATAAAAACAAAACAAATAGAAATAACCCTTTCTTTGGAAACAATAAAAAGTTTCGTCCCCAGTGAAGTCGCCATTTTTCTGTCGCGGGGAAAAATCGTTATCTTTTTTCGGGATGAGACACCTGATGCCTTCTTTGGGCTCGAGTGCTCAAAAAAATGATTTTTCTTTTGTACGGACCAAACTTTTTATTGTTTCCAAAGGAGGAAAAGGAAAAAAGTTGCAATAACCTAAAAACAGATGCAAAGCCTAAAACTAAAAGCAATGCATAAGTGGGGGAGAGATTCCAGGTAAGAGGGTTGGTTATACGAAGGGAAGGTATTAGCACCCAACGTATCTATAGTACTCTATAGGTTTCTTTGTTTTGTTTATTTCATTCTTTTGTGGTGGAGGTTCTTGTGAGATAGGTGGGACCTAAGGTGTTTGTTTGATTATGCTCGCAAAGATCATCGCGATCCTCTGCATACATATCCCTTAGAGGGAATCAGAGCATCTGTAGCTCGGGGTCTACGGGTGCTAAGGTTTGAATGGTTTTTTTTTGTTTTGCTCGCCAAGGATATGACCTTGTGCCTACGTATTCTCAAAGGGATGTTGAGAAAGTCAGAGCAATCGTAGTTCCCACTTATGCTAGTGGAAGCAAAGGATAAGAGACAAATGTCATCTCAATGTTCGATGTATCTAATCTATATCATCACATACATCTGTTTGATTTTTGTTTGAAAATATTTTCATTATAAGCCCTGGGCCATGCCACTTATGGTGCTTAGAATAATAAAGATGTTTTTGTTTGTTTAACCAGCCTTGTGGCAAAAACTTTCAATGAAGTCAGCCTTGTGACAAAAAGTTTTGATTAATCAGCCAGCCTTGTGGAAAAAGTTTCAATGAAGTCAGCCTTGTGACAAAAACTTTGATTAATCAGCCTGTATGGTGGCAAAACGGTTTGATTGATTAGCCAGCCTTGTGGCAAAAAGAAGTTTGATTGATTAGCCAGCCTTGTGGCAAAAAAGTTTAATTGATTGATTGTTTGTGATGATATAGAAGAGATACTCCTATCATAGAGATGAAAAATGTCTAATCTCCTAGGGTATTTGATTTGGATATTGGGGATGCTTATAAGAAGCCCGTGGGTCCTTGTACGAAGCCCAAGAGGAGGCTATCCGAGGGTCCTTGCATTGTAAGCCCAAGAGGAGGCTATGGGAGGGACTATCGAGGGTCCTTGCATTGTAAGCCCAAGAGGAGGCTATGGGAGGGTCACTCGTTTGTACAAAGCCCAAGGGGAGGCGTGGTATAGTTGGTTTGAGCTCTTAGAGCGATTTCACCGGGAAACCATACTCTATGTCCTAACCTAAACTAGGGAGATTCTTTGCACGAAGCCCAATAGGAGGCTATGGGGAACCTAGTGTTGTACTAAGTTGAACAAGCACACATATCACACATATGAACAAACATGAACAAGTATGAACAAACATGAACAAACATGAACAAGTTATGAACAAGCACATATATATGACAAAGTGTGTGTATATAATGGAGTTTATGAAGGAAATATACCTGTAAGCATGATCCATTTGTATACACGGGGCTCGGGACTTATACTCGGGGAGAGGCCCATTGAATTTATTCAAAGCTATGTAAACAGGTATTTACAAAAGGGCTTGGGACTTATACCTACATGGAAGCCCATGGTATGTTTTTGGGAAGATTTAAAGAAAACCTTCATTTTTTGATTTGTTGTTTGAAGTTAAAACTGTTTGGCAGTTTTTGTTTTAAAAGAAATTTTCTGTACAAAAAAGGAAAGGGTATGTACAAAAGGGGCTTGGGACTTATACCTACATGGAGGCCCATGTTTTATTTTATAAAACATGGTTGATTGCTTTATTTACAGACGCGTCGTTTGAAAAACTGTTTGAAAGTTTGTTTTGAAAGAAAGTTTATTTATTATTAAAAAAGACTGTGTAAAAAGAAAAAGGAGTGGGTCTTATACTCTCTAATATTCGAGAGGCCCCACATCGCTTTGAAAATCAATTGATCAATTACAAAGATTTAATCAAAAGTTTCCTTTGAAATCAAAAAAGAAATGGTTTATCGTTTTTGAAAAGAATCGCGATCGCTTGTTTTAAAATGGTTTGAATTTGAAAGAAATCAACTTAATTAATATAAAAACAAATTTTATGCTTAATTAAGACCTAAGTGATTAGGGTTTGATCACAAAAAATATTTACAAGTGATTAAGTTTGAAAAATCAAATGAAAAACAATATTTAAAGTATTTAAAAATATTTAAAAACAAGTCATTTTAAACCTATTTAAAAATGTATCAAATAAATATTTTTTGGTGATTTTTTTTGGTATTCATAAAATACATATATAAAATAAGAAGTGTGTAAAAAATGAATAAAAAATGAGTTAATTTGATTGGTTAAATAATTGAGTGAAGTTTGTTAAAAAATGAAGAAAAATAGTGTCAAAAAAAATGGTTTGGTCCTGCCAGGGTTTGAACTCACGCCCTCTCTCTCACCAACCAAAACACTTGCCAACTGAGCCACGCTTGTGGCTTGTAATACATACGCTTCCATTTAATTATATTTGAAATTGATATTTGAAACTTCTGAACCAAAAAACGCGCCAAGAACACAATCCCAACTGAAATTTGAAAATCTCTAAAACTGTGTTGTTTTGATCAAGTGATGGGTCTATCTCACTCGGTTTTTCACGAAGAACATGATGGTACCCTCACAATTCATTTATTTTTACTCTAAGGTGATCAATTTTGGGATGAACCTGAAGAACCCTAATTCTGAATTTGAACATGAAATCGTGTATGATTGATGAATTATGAAATTGATTGAGGGCTAATGATCAGTGATAGTGCAGAAACAAGATGGCAAAGCAATATTTCATTTATGATGCATGATTCATAGAGTTTGAAGTTCAAGTGTTCTTACCTCAAAAACGACAAAACTGGAGATTTGATTCTTCAATATAGGTGTTACAGATGCTTTGTATCGATCTGGATAGCTTCAATGATGATTATGGAAGGTGTCTAGATGCTTGGAACCTCCAGAATTCATCTGAGCATGGCCATGGTACTCGATCTGCAGAAGCTTCAAGAGTGAATCGAATTTGATGATGGAGACGTTTCAGGTCATGTGTGAGTGTTTGGATAGTTCACATATGGTATATGGAATGTGTTTGGATGATTAGCTTGAGTAGAATTGGCCTGGAATTGATTTTGGCATGATGAGGCTAAGGTTATGCATATTTGGGAAGTGAGGTAGTGATTCTGAGTTTCTGATGTTTTTGGAAGGTTTCAAAGGTTCAAACAACTTCCATATGGTATTTGGGAAGTGTTAGAAGCATCACTTTGCTTAGAAATTCAAAGGTTTAGAGGTTGAGAATTTTACCTCTTTTGAAAACTATGAAACTTGCATTCTAAGAAAGAAAGAGAAAACCTTTGTTTATGAGGTTTTGGTGTGATTTTTAATGGAGTTTGGACCTCTATTTATAGGCCAAGAGTTCTGAACTCAGACCTTTGCAAGTTGATCAAGAATTGGTGATTTGGCTTAAGAGATAAAAAGGAATCTTTTACATTTAATGCAAAATGGTTAAAGTGACCAAACCATGGTTAAAACTCAAGCTTCTTATCCTCTTCCATTCTGATCTCAAACCAGAAAATATCTTCCAATTATTGCATTGGTGTGTCATCACTTGGATTATAGGTCATGTAGTCTTGAAACTTAGTGAAAAATGGTGAAAATTCAAGTGAAAAGTTCACTAATGTCAAAATTCAAAACCATGGCTACACTCCATATTTTTTCATGCTCTTGGACATTTTGGAAAGCTCATGTTATGTACTTCAAAACCCTAGTTGGAAGTTTCTTCAAGACCTTTAAGGAAATAGGTGAAAAAGATCCATGAACTTTGAAGAAAATGAGATTTTAAGTGCATTTTTTCAAAATATGCCAACTTTGAAGCTCCATATCTCTTAAATGGTTGATCTTATGGAAAAAAATAATATCTGTCAAAGTTGTTTATTGGATCAAAATCTACAACTTTCATGTTGGAAGTTTTTTTCAGTTTGTAGGTGAAATTTTGAGAAATTCCCTTCCAAAGTTTGGAAAAAACCAGTATGAAAGTCAAACTTTTGACTTTTTGATTCTTGATTGATTTTCTTGATTTTTCTTGATCAAATGACTTCATATATCATATATTGATGATTCAAAACTTCAAAAGTCATGGTTGACCAAAATTCCCCAAAAGTCAAAGGCGATCTTGTACAGTTGACTTTTTCAAACGAATCGCGTTTCTGGAGATTTCAAATGAAACAGGCTATCCTCACCAAATGAATGGTATGAATGGATCACATTGAAGCATTAGAGGATATTGAGCCATGGTTTGAGTTGTGGCACCATGTCCTGATTAAAAAGTTAGTTATTCAGTGAATTAGGTCAAAAAACCCTAATTGTCGACCTGATGAAATTGATGACTGTGGATCTTGAATTGAGATGCAATTTCCATTGGATATTGTCATAGGGATTATTTGAAGATAATTGAAACATTTGATTGACTTCCTGGGGATTTTTAGGGTTTCCCAAATGTGATCCCTGATTTTGGTCCCTGATAGTTCAAAACCCTAATCTGATGATTTGAAATTTCACTGTTGATCAATCCTTGTGTAGGATATGTCTTGAGTCAATAGATTAGGTCAAAATGATGTACTTGGGGTCTTGAGGTCATGTCCCAAGTCATTAGGTCAAATCCTGAGCAAAAGTCAGGAGTATGCTAGCTTCAGTCAAAACCCTAATTTGGTTGATTCAGAGCCTTTGAGCTTGTTGAAATGAATCTCTGAGGACCAAATGTTGATTGTTGATGAAGATAGTTCATTTGAGATGAAGGGAGAACAAAACCCTAATTGATTGTTACTTGTACTGATGAGTGATTTCTTGTTTAAATCCTGCTGAGTCACAAGTAACAAACACAAGCTATGCAACTTGTTAGAGATGCAAATGATGTATATGCAAATGATATGAGGTGGTATCTTAGGTCAAAAATTGGGGTATGACACATCCACCATAGCCAAAAGGGACCCTGGTGTGTGGTTGGAGACTATAACAATGTTCTCACAACACAGGATCGCATTGGTGGTAACCTGGTTACTGAAGCTGAATTTGAAGACCTTCATGCTATAATGAATGTGACTGGGTTAGGAGAAATGGATAGTGTAGGGGATTTTTATACTTGGTTTAATAATCAGAGTAGACACCCCATTCATTCTAGAATTGACAGACTTTTGGCTAACACATATTGGATGCAAGCTTATAATGAGGCAGTGTTACATATCCTCCCTCCAAGTATCTCGGATCATGCTCTGCTGTACTTAGTGATTCCAAAAACTAGACCACAACATCGTGTGTTTAGATTCAGCAATCACCTTATAGAGATAGAGGGTTACAATAAGATTGTGTATGATAGTTGGAGCAAACCAGTGAGGGGTAGACCTATGAAGATGCTGTGGAATAAACTAAAGAGACTCAGGTTTGATCTAAAAATGTTGCATTCCCCTGTTAATGATATTAGAGTTAATTTGATAAAGAGTAGAACCGATCTTCACACTGCCCAGATGTTACTAATGCATAATAGAATGGACAGTCAAGCCATAGAGAGGGTGAAGGATCTCACTGGGGAGGTTATCAAATGGAATCACCTGGAAGATAAGATTCTAATGCAGAGATCAAAAATTGATTGGTTAAAGATGGGTGATGAGAATAGTGCTTTCTTTTATGCCTATCTCAAAACCAAATAGAAAAACAAGAGTATTATAATGCTGAGGAAGAATGATGGAACAGTTATAACAAAGCAAAAAGATATTGAACAAGAGATACTTGATTTCTACAGGAGCCTTATGGGGGCTGTTAGCCCTAATCTTGCCCATATTGATGTAGAAGCAATGAGGAAGGGGAAGCAGGTTAGTTGGGAGCAGAGAGTTTATCTTCAAAGCAATGTTACATTGACTGAAATTGAAGCAGCTCTCAAAGGCATTGGTGATCTTAAGAGTCCAGGTGTCGATGGATATGGATCAAAGTTTTATAAGTCTAGCTGGAATATCATGAAAGAGGATGTGATCTCAGCCATACATGAGTTCTTTAGTCAGGGGAAGATACATAGTAATTTCAACAAAACAATGGTGACCCTTATTCCTAAAAACTCTAATGCTAGCAATGTCAAAGAGTTCAGGCCTATAGCTGGATGCACAATATTTTATAAGATAATTGCAAGGATTCTCACTGCTAGATTGGGTAAGATCCTGCCCAGTATCATCAACCAAAACCAGGCAGCCTTTGTACCAGGTCAACACCTGCAGAACCATATCATGTTAGCCTATGAGCTCATAAAAGGCTATGGGAGGAAATCAGGTAGTCCAAGATGTATGATCCAACTTGATCTTCAAAAAGCATACAGCTTGGTGAATTGGAATGCCCTCCAGAACATCATGAGGGAAATTGGCTTGCCTACTAAATTCATCCAATGGATTATGGCTACAATCAGTTCTGTGTCATATGTTTTCAATGTGAATGGAGAGATCACACACTCTATGAAAGCTTGTAGAGGCATTAGGCAAGGGGATCCTATCTCCCCTTTGCTTTTTGTGCTTATGATGGAGGACTTGAGTAGATTGTTGGCCAAAATGAAAGATAACCAGAGTTTCAAACTTCATGCCAAATGTGAAAAACTGGGGCTAACCAACCTTACTTTTGCTGATGACATCCTTTTGTTCTGCAGGGGGGAGGAAAATTCAGTCAGGATGCTTCTTGCCACCATTGATTATTTCTCTAAATCCACATGTCTGGTGATGAATCCTCAGAAAAGCAAATTTTTGTGTGGAGGAATTGATGACACAACAAAAGCTGCATTGAGTGAGCTCATGGGTTTTGAGGAGGGACAGTTACCAGTTAGGTATCTTGGGGTACCTTTAACTAGTAAGCGTCTGAACATCACCCACTACCTTCCCCTCATCGAAAAAATTGTTGGTAGAATCACCCACTGGACATAAAAACTCCTTAGCTATGTAGGCCGAATACAGCTTATACAGAGTATAGCTTTTGCTATAACTCAATTCTGGCTCCAATGTTTTCCAATTCCAAAATTTGTGTTACATAGAATTGATGCAATTTGTAGAACATTTCTATGGACAGGTAAGCATGAAGGGAGTAGGAAGAGCCCTATAGCATGGGAAACAATCTGTAAACCCAAATGTAGGGGTGGTCTCAATGTGATTAACCTCAGCATATGGAATAAAGTTACTCTGTTAAAATGCCTATGGAATATCTACAGGAAAGCTGAGAATCTTTGGGTTATATGGATTCACTGTTATTACATGAAAGGGGAACAAGTTGCAGATGTGGCAGAGGATAATAATTGGACATGGATGTTTAAAGCTATTATGAAGCAGCGGGATATTCTTCCCGACATTCAACAGATATGGGATAGGATGTTAAATAGCCAAAAATTCTCTATGAATCTGATTCATGCAGCTATAATGGAGGATCAGAATCGTGTACCCTGGAGGTTTCTGCTGTAACATAACCCTTCTAGACCCCGTGCGATCTTTACCATGTGGATGCTTGTTGAATAGTATATTCAAGGCAAATATTTTTAAATCGTATCCACAGAGATTGGGTGATATTACCGCCATTCTATAGTTACTATCGCTTTAAGTTTAAGTTGTAACAAAGTTGGTTTGAGTTGAGTTTCTATTTTTCTATTCAAAAGGTAAAAACAAGTAATAAAATAAGATTTGTTCAAAGATAAAAGATTGACAAGATTGGTTTTGGTTTCACTATCCCTATCTCCTATGTGACTTTAACAACTAAAGTATACTTCAATAGCAATGCAATGTTTTAGTATCCTCTCAACAATGTTTATGTCTAAACAAAGTTGTGAAAGTTAATATATTAATCTTTAGATGATCTCTCACTCTAACTATCAATACATTAAGCTTGATTGATTGATACAAATAGAAAAGTGGCAAATAAATCTATCTCTAGCATTTATTCACTACTTGATAAAATGTTGTAGAACAAGACTTGAAATATATTTCTCAATCATAAATCAAATCTAAATATGAAATATAAAACAACAACATTCATCCATTTCAATACTAAGGAAGTTCTTACAAAAGTGTTAGAGGAAATACATAGTTAACAAGGATAGCTACTACCTCCAATCTTGTCAAAGTGGGATTTAGCTACTCATCACCATAGTTGACAGCAAGAAGAATGAAGAAGAAGCTAAGAACATCAATCTCTCACAAAGTTGTTCTTTTTCTCTCCCAAAACCCTAATCTCAATGTGTGGTGTACAATAGAATAGAATGAATGGTCTTGGTTCCTTTTCTTTTATCTAAGTTAACCCCCCAAAATTCGTACTAACTGTCCACCTTCAAAAAGATAAAAAATAAACTAATGACAAGTGGCAGACCAGCTAAAGTAAAAGAGGAGTTTTGCTTCGCAGTGTTTGCGGCGCCTAGGATGTTTGCGGCGCAAACATTTCAATTTCTGCCACATCAGAATCCAGCCAAAAACCAAGACAGATGAGATTTTTGTAGTTTGCGGCGCCAAGGATGTTTGCGGGGCAAACTGACCTCATCAGCTCTTCTTGTACTAGTCCAAGCCTTCAAGTGACTCCCCTTTGCTTCCATGAGCTTCAAACCTAATCAAAGCGCTACAAAACTAACAAACATGTGAAATAACAATTCAAAAGAACTAAAACTAACTAAATTGCAAAATTATTAAATTGTAAGAATAAATGTGTGATTATTGAGTAAAAAGTGGCTAAAGGGACCAAAAACAATATATGAAAATTAGTACTATTTGGTCCCTAACAACTCTCCCCAACTTACCATTTTGTTTGTCCCTAAACAAAAATTCATAAGAGTAGCAAGAGCAACACACAAGAGAATGATGACAAGGTAACCGAACACTCAAGTGGCTCAAAAGTATAAGTCCTTTCAAAGTACACTCACCACAATGCTAAAACAAAGCATGAGAAAGAATGATGGCAAAGTGCAAATTATTATCAAGAAATTCCAAAAGAGACATGTCAAAATTGAATCAAACCTACACACACATCATAGTAATGATGAATATAAGAGGGTTTACTTTCACTCATCCGGGCATTTAAATCAACAACAACTCGAATCATGCGTTCACCATAACAAGTTCAAAATGATGTGCAAAGTGAGAATCAAGAGGGCTTTCATAGGTTGTAATGTGGCTTGGGTTACAAAGAAATGGTTTTATTAGAGGGAAATTAAACAAAAATGCCTATCCTAAGGGAGCATTTCTATCAATTCACTTAACAACAACACTTGCTTGAATCCCCTTTTCTTTCTTTTTTTTTTCTCTTCTTTTTTTTTTCTTTTTTTTTTTTCAATCAATACATAATGGGAACGATTTTATTTCTTTTTCTTGCCCCATACTTTCAAAATGTGTTGTTCTTTTCTTATTACCACAAAACATCATAAGTACCACTTTTTCATTTGTTTTTCAATCAACTCTCCCCAACTTTAGGATTCAAACCATAATAGATACAACAATGCTCCCTACATAGACATAGGCACAAGGCAAAATTGCAACCATTGCGGTTGAAGGTTTTAATGAAAGAACAAAAAATTAGGATTCACATACAAAATATTTTCAATAATCACATGAATCCTAATAAGCTCAAAGGGGTTGACTAAGAATCACTCCTCACAAGGTTAATTGATTTAACTTTTTGGTCAAGTGGTTTTTCTCAAATTCAAACAATGCCTCTATCACTTTCACACTTTTCACAAACAAGAAATATGCATGGTTTAACATGATAAAAATGAGTTGAAATAAATTTCGGTATCCCGCATTTAGTGTACAATGGAAAGCTTCCTCACTTGGCTAAGTTCTAAACTTTGATTCACAAATGACATGTGACTCAAGGAATTTATGCTAAGCAATTTGCACACACCATCAACTAACCATGTTAAGTCTAGAAAGCGATAAAGTGTACCTTAATTTTCCTCAATACTGATTCTCATCATTGCCACTCGAAGTGTTCACCAAATCAACTCTTGTCCGTGCCCAATGGTTCCTCAAGATTCCTTTGCAAAAGAACAATTAAACAAAACACTTTGAAAAAGTTGGGTTAATCACTTTCCACCCAAACACACAATTAAACTACAATAATAAAAATGAAATTTTTAAAAGGTTCAAATGGTGAAACGAGAGCCACCATAAAGTACACAAATTAAAAACCGAAAAGTGCAACAGTAAATAACTAGAAATAAAACAGAATTCAGACTAAATTAAAATAAAAATAAAAATACAAAAGTGTTGCAACACTACTTCAATCCTCTTCTTCGTCACTGCCACCAACTATCCCGATCACATCTTCCATCGTGTCATCCTCATTTCCAGTACCACTGCCTCCTGCACCCCCCATGAAAGCTGGCCTGCCCACAGGCCAATTTGCATAGGCATCATACTCTGCTTCCAAAGAGGTGCGCTGAAACTGTTGAGATAAGGTTTGCACCAAGAACCGGTTGGATCTTTGAGTCGCCTCAAAATTCTCTACACAATAGGTAGCAAAGGCCATGTGGTCAAAAACAGGTGCACGACCACCTCTAGACCTCGAAGTGGATGCTCCTCCTCTTTCAGCTTTCTTTGGTGCGCCTTCACAAAACCTGCTAATAAAAGCTTCGTTAATAACACTTATGATTTTGAAATGTACCTCACTCGGGATGGCCACCCTTGCCTCGAAACACAGCCCCATGATTAAACCGGGGTAGATAAGGACACCGGCTTTGCCTCCATGCCTTGTCCCCATAACCGAGACCCTCCTCATTTCCTCGGATATTATGCTGGCTAAATCAATCGGTACTCCGTACAAAATGCAAAACAGCATGTATCCCACTTCGAGTGAAATGTGTGTTGTGTGAGTTCTCGGCCGGATGTTATGCAATACCACCACTAGCAAGGCCTTGACCTCCACTTTAAAATCTTCTCTTTTCCATCCTTTTGGTGCTCTCGAGTCATTCAACTCATAGGTTTTTCCTTCAAGGCATAAGGACTCACTGACGACTTCGATGTTCCAATCATTAGTGAGATACCTTCTGTGGTACTCACTTCTTACTCCATCGGGTAGCTCTAACGGGGATCCCATGTATTCATTTATAGTACTCCTCTTAAAAGAGATGGTTCTCCCCCTCACCATTGTCTTGTACGAAAATTCTGTCCCTTCTTCAACCGGTATGGCATTCGCATAGAATTCGCGAACAATGTCATAATTAATCTCAGCTACCGGTTCACAAATCTTCCCCCATTTGAGTTTATTCAATGTCTGAAGTAAATCTCGCATCGGACCATTCGGTTTGAACCGGATGAACCTTTCAGCCTGGACGGTTCGGTTGCATAAATAGGTGTATCGCTCCTCTTGTTCCTCGCCAAGGAACCTTGGTACGGAGTGGGAAGGATTGGTGCTTCTGGTTTTTGTGCGCTTTGACATCTACAACCAATCAATCAACCAAACCATAGCAACCAAACTGTTAGAAATAAAAACAAGAATTTATAAAACACCCAGTTTGCGGCGCCATCATTGTTTGCGGCGCAAAGGTGTGGGTTCAAATCCAGTTCGCGGCGCAAAGGTGTGTTTGCGGCGCAAACCATGCGATACTCAGCCACCATGTCTCAAATTGAAAGTGTTGCTTGCAACAATAAGAACCCCAATCACACAAATGCAAATTCAACCCATTAAACCTTAAGAGTAACACATGCAAGTTCAAATTTTTAGAAATCAAGATTGAATCTCTATGTTAATTAAAGAACCCTAACCTAGAATGAGATGAACAACAAGCTTTAAGAGTCATGAACATAGCAAAGCATACCTTTGATTTGAGTTAAGCAACTGCAGAGATTAAAGAGGGATGTGTGTGATAGTGTTGGTGAACTTAGGGTTTGGATGTGGAGGGTGGAAGTTTTGTGAGAGAGAGTTTAAAAGAAAATGAAAGAGTAACTAAAATAAAATGGAAGAGTAACTAAAATAAAATAAAAGAGTACTTAAGTAAAAAAAATTAAAAAGGAAGGAATTTTCTGCCTCGCAGGGTTTGCGGCGCAATCCCTTGTTTGCGGCTTAAACAGGAGGAAATTTCTTTGTAAAAATGGCTTGCTCTCTGTTTTTGCCCTGTTTGCGGGGCAAACCTTGTTTGCGGCGCGACAGCTGAAAGGGAAAAAAATTTTAATTTGTTTGCGGCGCAAACACTTGTTTGCGGGAAAAACAGGAGGAAATTTCTTTGTAAAAATGGCTTGCTCTCTGTTTTTGCTCTGTTTGCGGGGCAAACAGACTTGAATTTTTGAAAAAGATGCCAATTTTCACAATAACCTTCACCCTCTAGAGAGAATACAAACACCTAACAAATACAAGACAGAAAATCTATGAAAACAACACAATCTACTTACGACGTTGGGTTGCCTCCCAACAAGCGCTTTGTTTAACGTCGTTAAAGCTCGACGGTTCAATGATCTCTCACGGATCATTAAGTAACACAGCACATGATTCGCGCACCACTTCCCCACCATGATAAAGCTTAAGTCTTTGACCATTAACTGTCCAGCTTTCCTTAGACTTGGGATCCTCAATCACAATGGCTCCATAGTCCCTCACTTCCTTCACCACAAATGGTCCAGACCATTTTGATTTAAGTTTACCGGGAAACAATCGAAGCCGCGAATTGAATAGCAACACCATCTGCCCCTCATGAAAACTTTTGCATCGGACCTTTTTATCATGATAAGCTCTGACTTTGTCTTTGTAGAGCTTATTGGAGTGATACGCCTGGTCCCTTAACTCTTCCAATTCATGGAGTTGGTCTTTTCTTTTGTGGCCGGCCAGAGTGGTATCAAAGTTCAGAAATTTAAGAGCCCACAATGCTCTATGTTCCAGCTCTACCGGGAGGTGACACGTTTTTCCGTAGACCATCTGAAAAGGGGTTAGTCCAATAGGAGCTTTGTAGGCAGTACGATATGCCCACAAAGCTTCATCTAGTTTCAATGACCACTCTTTTCTAGAGCTCGAGACCGTTTTCTCAAGAATTCTCTTTACCTCTCTATTTGATACTTCCGTTTGACCATTTGCTTGTGGGTGATAGGGGGTGGTCACCTTATGTTTTACACCATAATGTTCTAAAACTTTTTCCAGAGGTGTATTACAAAAGTGAGAACCTCCATCACTTATCAACACCCTTGGCACACCAAAACGTGAGAAGATATTTTTCTTTAAGAATTTGATCACTGTTTTAGAGTCGGCCTTAGGTGTCGCAAGTGCTTCCACCCACTTAGATACATAGTCAACGGCAACAAGAATGTACTCATTAGCGAAAGAGGGAGGAAACGGACCAACGAAATCAATGCCCCAACAATAAAAAACTTCAACTTCTAACATATTGGTTAAGGGCATTTCATCGCGTTTGCCTATTCCTCCACTCCTTTGGCATTTGTCACAACTTTTTACGTGCTCATGAGCATCTTTGAATAGAGTAGGCCAAAAGAACCCTGATTGGAGTACTTTGGTGGCTGTTCTCCATCCACTATAGTGGCCTCCATACGGAGAGTTGTGACAATGCCAAAGAATATCTTTCGCTTCTTCATTGGTGACACATCTTCTCAAGTGTTGTCAACACCTTCTTTGAATAGGTATGGGTCATCCCATACATAGTGTTTGGCATCCGCTAAAAATTTCTTTCTTTGATTGCTAGTGAGGTCCTCCGGGATCAACCCAGTTGCCTTATAATTTGCAAAATCGGCAAACCAAGGCCTCACGTGAATCGCAAAGAGTTTTTCATCGGGAAATTCTTCTCTTACTTCTATCTCATTCTTTGTAATCTCCACGTTTACCAATCGAGATAAATGATCCGCCACCAAGTTTTCGGATCCCTTTTTGTCTCGGATTTCCAAATCAAACTCTTGTAAAAGTAAAATCCAACGGATTAACCTTTGTTTGGAATCCGGCTTGGTTAGCAAATATTTTATCGCGGAATGATCGGTGTAGACTACAACTTTAGAACCAATCAAATAAGCTCTAAATTTCTCCAATGCATACACTATGGCTAGTAGCTCTTTTTCAGTTGTTGCATAGTTAATTTGAGCTTCATTCAAAACTTTACTAGCATAGTGAATTGCATGGAAAACTTTTGATCTTCTTTGACCTAGTACCGCACCAACCGCATAATCGCTTGCATCACACATAAGTTCAAAATCCATTTTCCAATTTGGAGCAACGATTATGGGTGCGGTAACTAATTTGTCTTTCAGCTCAAGGAATGCTTTTAGACAAGACTCATCAAAATTAAAATGCGTACCTTTGTTGAGTAAATTACTCAATGGCTTTGCGATCTTCGAAAAATCCTTGATGAATCTCCTGTAGAAACCGGCATGTCCAAGAAAGCTCCTTATTCCCTTGATGTTGGTTGGTGGTGGCAGCTTCTCTATGATTTCCACTTTGGCTTTGTCAACTTCAAGTCCTTTGGAAGAGATTTTGTGTCCAAGAACCACTCCTTCGGTGACCATAAAATTGCATTTTTTCCAATTTAGCACAAGGTTGGTCTTCACACATCTCTCCAATACCACTTCAAGATTCTTTAAGCATACGTCAAAAGATGCTCCATACACCGAAAAATCGTCCATGAACACCTCAATACATTCTTCAATCAAATCCGCAGAGATGGCTTGCATGCATCTTTGGAATGTAGCCGGAGCATTACATAGTCCAAAGGGCATTCTTCGATAGGCAAAAACACCAAAGGGACATGTAAAAGCGGTCTTCTCATGGTCCGCCGGGTTCACCGAAATTTGGTTGTAGCCCGAATAACCATCTAAAAAGCAATAGAAATTCTTGCCGGCTAGTCTTTCCAACATTTGATCCATGAAAGGCAATGGGAAATGATCCTTCCTTGTTGCTTGATTTAATCTTCTATAGTCGATACACATTCTCCACCCGGTTACCGTTCTTGTCGGAATCAATTCATTCTTTTCATTTCGGATAACTGTCATGCCGCCTTTCTTAGGAACAACTTGCACCGGACTTACCCATTCGCTATCGGAAATAGGATAAATCATCCCGGCCTCTAATAGCTTAACTACTTCCTTCCTCACGACTTCTTTCATTGATGGGTTGAGCCGTCTTTGAGGTTGAGCAACCGGTTTGTAATCGTCCTCCATCATGATTTTGTGCATGCAATAAGCGGGGCTAATACCTTTCAAATCAAATAAAACCCACCCTATTGCACCTTCATGCTTCTTTAACACCTCGATTAAGCGAGTCTCCTCTTGAGTAGACAGAGAATTACTAATGATCACCGGCTTAGTGAAGTTATCACCAAGGAAAACATACTTCAAATGAGGTGGAAACATCTTTAACTCAATTTTTGATTCTTCCACTTTCTTTTCCGCATGCAACTCTTCTACCTTTTCTTCATTATGATCTATCTCCCCACAAGATTCCAACTCATTCAAGAATGCTTCCATTTCTTTCTCTTCAATCTCGGATAAGACATTGTAAGCTCCTATTAGAGATCTTTCCAAAGGACTAGAGATGTGAACTTGATTAGCAACCTCCTCGATCTCCTCTTCGGTGGCATCGACTCGAAATGTGTCATTTTTATCCTTGGGATGCTTCATTTCTTCAAAGAGATTGAAAGTGACTTCTTCATCTTGCACTCTCACCTTCATAAGACCATCGTCTATGTCGATCATCATCCGGGCTGTTTTCATGAAAGGTCTTCCAAGTATCAATGGTACGTCACGGTCTTCTTCCATATCAACTACCACAAAGTCTACCGGGAACAAAAATTTGTCCACTTTGACTAGCATGTCTTGTGCAACTCCGTAAGGAGAGGTGAGAGACTTATCGGCTAGTTGCAAAGTCATTCGGGTCGGCTTCATCTCTATGTTTCCCAATCTCTTGATGATAGATAATGGAATTAAATTAATACTTGAGCCCAAATCGACCAAACCGTTACCTATGTAATGACCTCCGATTGTAACCGGCAAGGTAACCCGTCCCGGATCGACTTCTTTCTTTGGTAATGTCTTTTGGATTATGGCACTACAACGAGCATCAAGTAGAATAGTCTCCTCTTCCGAATATCTCTTTTTCTTGGTGAGAATGTCCTTCATGAACTTTGCATATTTTGGCATTTGTTCTAACGCTTCGGAAAATGGGATATTCACTTGGAGTTGTTTGAAAATATCCATAAACCTAGCGTATTGCCTTGCATTATCCTTCCTTGATTTGGCATGAGGGTATGGTAAGTGTTGGGAAGGGATTGCGCTCTTTTGTTCATCTCTCTTTTTATTTCTCTTCACACTTTTAGTGTTTTTCTCCTTTTCTTCATCTTCTTTCCTCTCTTTTTCAACTAATTCTTCCTCTATCTTTTCCTCACTTTTTTCTCCCTCATTTTCAACTATCACTTCCACTTCTTCCTCTTCAACTACTACTTCCTCATCATCTTCCACTATGACCTCTTCATTCACACCATTATTCACCTTTCTCCCACTTCTTGTAACAATGGCTTTGCAATGTTCCTTAGGATTGGTTTGGGTGTTGGCGGAAAAGGATGCTCCCGGTTGTTGCTCGGACAATTGCTTTGCAAGTTGACCCACTTGATTTTCTAAATTCTTTATGGCCGCTTCATTGCTCCTTTGGTTAGCCATGGATGCTTGCATGAATTGTGTAAGAGTGTCTTCCAATTTTGAGCTCCCACCTTGAGATTGTTGACCTTGGACTTGAGGGTTTGGGCTTTAATAAGGACTTTGATGTTGATAGTGTTGATTGTTGAATCTTGAGGGTTGAAATCCTTGGTTGTTTCTTTGGTACGGATTGTTGTGAGGTGGAGGTTGCCTTTGATAACCTTGATTTTGATTGTTGACATAATTCACTTCACCCTCGGGCGGAGGACAAAACCCGGTAGGATGGTCACCTTGACAAAGTTCACAACTTGCCACGTGAGAAGTCATTTGCATCCCATGAATTTCCTTCATTTGTTGTGGAAGCTTCGACATTTGCTTAGTGAGTAACTCAACTTGTTGAGAGAGAATCTTGTTTTGAGCAAGGATGGCATCATTGGTGTTTAATTCGAGAACACCCGGCTTCCTTTGTGATGGACTCCTATCATGTTGAGTTTGGAGATCATTGAGTGCCATACGATCGATTATCATTATTGCATCCTCCGCGCTTTTTGACATTAGAGAGCCACCCGCGGTAGCATCCAAAAGTGTCTTGTGTACCGGTTGAAGTCCATTGCGGAAGATGTGAATTTGTGTGAGATCATCAAAACCATGACCCTTGCATTTTCTAAGCATGGATTTGAATCTTTCCCAAGCATCATTTAAGGACTCGTTGCTTCCTTGATTGAAAACCGCAATTGCCGTTCTGGCCTCCATGAATCGGGATTGAGGAAAATATCGTTCTAAAAATTTTTCTTCCAATAGATTCCAATCCGTCATCACATTTGGTAATTGATCAAGATACCATTCTTTGGCTTTCCCAAGTAATGAGTGTGGAAATAGTCTCTTGAACAATGATTCTTCATTGGCCGCATCGACTCCCGTTGAACTCGCAATCTCATAAAATTTGGTGAGATGTGCGAAAGGATCCTCATGATCCATTCCGGTGAATGGATTTGCATAAACAAGTTGGAGGATTCCGGTCTTCATCTCCGTATTTGCTCCACCTTGAGCATTGCGTGCAAATTGGGCGGTACGTCTTGGACTATTGGCGGACATTTCGGTTGGAACAACACCCGCCATGTCTCCTTCAAAGGTGTCTACAACTACTTCTTCAATTTGATTGTTAGAAGAAGTAGATGCCTCCTCTTTTTGTCTCTTCTCTTGGGCTAACTTTCTTCTTCTTCGTGTCTTGCTATTGAGTCTTCGGAGTGTTCTTTCAATTTCGGGATCAAAATGAAATTGCTCTTCGGAAGCTTTTTCTCGCATACACAAGAATCTACAAAACTAGCAAACCAAGTGAAACGAAAAAGCAATATTAATAAAGTAACAAAACTTAAAACAATGAACTATTGCAATGCTTGCAATATCAAACGCCAATCCCCGGCAACGGCGCCAATTTGTTGAATAGTATATTCAAGGCAAATATTTTTAAATCGTATCCACAGAGATTGGGTGATATTACCGCCGTTCTATAGTTACTATCGCTTTAAGTTTAAGTTGTAACAAAGTTGGTTTGAGTTGAGTTTCTATTTTTCTATTCAAAAGGTAAAAACAAGTAATAAAATAAGATTTGTTCAAAGATAAAAGATTGACAAGATTGGTTTTGGTTTCACTATCCCTATCTCCTATGTGACTTTAACAACTAAAGTATACTTCAATAGCAATGCAATGTTCTAGTATCCTCTCAACAATGTTTATGTCTAAACAAAGTTGTGAAAGTTAATATATTAATCTTTAGATGATCTCTCACTCTAACTATCAATATATTAAGCTTGATTGATTGATACAAATAGAAAAGTGGCAAATAAATCTATCTCTAGAATTTATTCACTACTTGATAAAATGTTGTAGAACAAGACTTGAAATATATTTCTCAATCATAAATCAAATCTAAATATGAAATATGAAACAACAACATTCATCCATTTCAATACTAAGGAAGTTCATACAAAAGTGTTAGAGGAAATACATAGTTAACAAGGATAGCTACTACCTCCAATCTTGTCAAAGTGGGATTTAGCTACTCATCACCATAGTTGACAGCAAGAAGAATGAAGAAGAAGCTAAGAACATCAATCTCTCACAAAGTTGTTCTTTTTCTCTCCCAAAACCCTAATCTCAATGTGTGGTGTACAATAGAATAGAATGAATGGTCTTGGTTCCTTTTCTTTTATCTAAGTTAACCCCCCAAAATTCGTACTAACTGTCCACCTTCAAAAAGATAAAAAATAAACTAATGAAAAGTGGCAGACCAGCTAAAGTAAAAGAGGAGTTTTGCTTCGCAGTGTTTGCGGCGCCAAGGATATTTGCGGCGCAAACACTTCAATTTCTGCCACATCAGAATCCAGCCAAAAACCAAGACAGATGAGATTTTTGTAGGTTGCGGCGCCAAGGATGTTTGCGGGGCAAACTGACCTCATCAGCTCTTCTTGTACTAGTCCAAGCCTTCAAGTGATTCCCCTTTGCTTCCATGAGCTTCAAACCTAATCAAAGCGCTACAAAACTAACAAACATGTGAAATAACAATTCAAAAGAACTAAAACTAACTAAATTGCAAAATTAATAAATTGTAAGAATAAATGTGTGATTATTGAGTAAAAAGTGGCTAAAGGGACCAAAAACAATATATGAAAATTAGTACTATTTGGTCCCTAACAATGCTGTGCCATGGAAAGCTCCCCACCAAAGACAGATTGTCCAGATTTGGTTGGATACAAGAAACACATTGTAGCCTTTGTAATAATGATTCTGAATCTATTCCCCATATCTTATTCGCGTGCAGAGTCACAAAGGATATCTGGAGCTCCATTTTGAATTGGATTGAGGTTAGCCATTCACCTCATGAGTGGAGCATGGAATTACCCTGGATTTTGGAGGCAACTAGCAGAAAAGGATGAAGGGCTCGGTTGTTAAAGATGGCAGTATCAGAGGCCATCTATGGTATTTGGCAATACCGGAATGCGATCATTTTCAATAGCACTACTAATGTTAATGCAATAGATAGTATTATGAATAGTATTATATATAGGGGCTGGAAAGATAGAAAGCTTAGAATGCATATTGCTAGGCTCATGGGATAAGGTTTAGGTTTAGGTTATAGCCTGGTCCGTTTTTTGGTCTGATATGTTTTTGCTGGATCAGATTTGATCGCTTTGTACTTCATGCTTTTTGAATTAATAAAAAATTTTGTTAGTTCAAAAAAAATATATAACCCTACTCATATATATATATATATATATATATATATATATATATATATATATATATATATATATATATATATATATATATATATATATATATATATATATATATATATATATATATATATATATATACACAGAAGTAGCCAAGTAAAAAGGGAAAATAATTAACAGATTTATTTGGTATCTAATAAGTTTTGAGAATGTGTTCTCTCAAGGTTTCGGGTTTGAATCATACTAGACACAAATGATCATATTTATAATTTTTTTAAATTTTAAATAAAACTTAAATCAAATTATTAATATCAAGTGATATATTAGATCACAAAGTAAGAATTTAAAAAAAAAATCACTTAAAAAATAATGTCTCAACAAATTTTATAATAACTACTATAAGTAATATAATTTTTCTACGCATTTATTGACACCTAAAAATAAATAATTTTTAAGTCCAATCCAAAAACACGTGAATTTAAGGTCATATGAGTTTTGTAACACTCTAAAATTTTGACTCTTTATAAAAGATAAATAGATAATTTTCTGAATATAGGTATTACACATGCTAACATACATCTTCAACAACCTCATAATAAAGAATAGTAGCGAAATTCAAAGATTAATCATATTTAATTGTCTCAATAAAATAAAATAAAGTGCTTCATATAATTAAATAACTTAAACTTTAAAAAAATGAAAAACAAATAACAATTATTTTTGTCCCAATGTTACAGATTAGAGTTTCGACAAAACTAAATAACGCTGAAAACAATAAATAAAGAGGCCCCAACGCCATCTTCCAGCTCAAACAACATCTACTTTTCTACCTGATTTTCTGCACTCCAATAGCGTACAAATACAACAAACAAAACAAATAGGGGTGAGAATACACTCAAAATATGTTAGCAGTGTAAAAGATAGCAAGGGTAGCATTATTCATAACAATCATCAGTGTATGAATTATTCACAACAACAACAACAATCAATTCACAATGCAAATATGCGGGCAATGCAATCAACACCTCGACTCTAATGTTAGAACATAGTTTGGTTCTAAACATAATTTTAGTGTTTTAATGATAACAAGCGAATAAATTTTGTATAAGCAAATGTGGTACTCTAATTATTTGTTTCTGATTACAGAAGATGGCTCAGTACAAGTACCATCAGAGCTTGATGTGCAAAGATGAACAAATACACAATTGCTCAAGTCTGAAGGCAACTTCTGATAAAGCACCAAAACACTGCGTACATACTGATACAGAAGATATATTCCAAGCTCAAACAGAAGATCATGAAGTCTGAATGCCGTTAGAAATATAATCATTAGCAAGGCGGCTGCAACACTCAAAAATCACAACTCCCAAGGTTGATTGAAGAAGCTATCCACATGCAACTCATTGGAGAAAGCAAAACAGAAAGCCAACACGCAAGCATTAATTATTCTTGTTTAAAGACAAGTTAACGGGAAAAAATTCTCAAGCTATATATTCATGATCCTTTGAAACAACAACACATACACGCGAACATAATCAATCAGAAAATCATCCAAGTGTGAAGAAGCATCAAAACTCACTAAAGAAACAAAGTTCTTATCCTTATTCTGAGTTCAAACTCTCTGTGCTAAAAATTAGTGAAATATCACATCTGTGATTAAAGCTTTGTAGAAGAAAACTTAAACACTATCAGTTGAAGTTACTTGGTAACAGACCCTTGAGAGACCAGTTGGGTCAGAAGTCTCAAGAAGTCTAGGACTAGATTGAGTCTTAGAAGTTGGTTAGTCACAAGCGTTTGGTTTGTGCAGGTTGTTAGTCACCAGTAGTTTGGCTCGTGCATTGTATTGCGAGTCACACCCGTGGGCTGTGCAATTATAATCAAGTTTTGATTATAGTGGATTAAGTCCTCATTAAGAGAGGCAAATCACCTGAGGAGGGTGGACTGGAGGTAGCCTTAGTTGAGAAGGTGAACCAAGATAAAAATCATTGTGTTCTGCCTATTATCTTTAAGTCAAAAAAAAAAAAGAATCACTTATTCAACCCCCCCTTCTAAGTGTTTTCTCAACCTTCATCTAACGCATATGGTACCAATCTTGGACATTAGAGATATATTACTGATTTCGTCCACTCACCAATGGTTCCCTTCGAACCAGTTTCCCATTCGAACCCCACTTGTCACTGATTCTCCTTCTGAATCAATGACTCATTTATGGACCGATCGAAGTTTGTACATCGATCATTGACACACACGAGTGCATGACATGCAACAACGACATACAAGTGCAATTCTCACAACTGGTTCATCTTTAAACCATAACCATTGCCCATTATAAGGCCACCATCTCAACATAATAAGTATGATATACCATTATAACTCACCAATACAAAATCATAGAAGTATTCACATAACTCTTAAAACATATCAATGATATTCACCAACTCATCCAAACACAACAAAATAGAAACCAACAGTTGCTAGAACGAGGAAGAAGTTGAAAAATCGAGTTAAAACAACTCACTTTGTGTTGTCTCCCTCGCTAGGCGCTGCCATTGCTCGCTAAACGCGAGTAAAAAACAAGAAAAAGTCTCACATTGTACGTCTCGCTAGGCGATACCCTCCTTCGCTAAGCAAAATCTCGCTAGGCAAGGCTTCATCCTCGCTAAACGAGAACGCCAGAACACCAAAATCAAAAACGCGAATCCACCATTAGAGCCCCCAAAAATCTCTGATTTCAAACCAACAACACCTAATTCGCACAAAAATCATCATATACATTTCATACCATATTTATTACATTGATTATCCACTAATTAAACACCTATTATAATGTTCTAATTCCTTAGTGTAAGTTACAATGTGGAATTTCTATATAATTGGATTATGACTAAGCGGCATATTGGTAATTAGAGTTTAGTTGAAGGGCACTTGAGTCATTGCACTAGGTATAGAAGTCATAAGGGGATTGTTTGGCCTAAGACTTTTCTTTTATTGGAACAAAAATATATTTTTATGAGAAAGAAAGAAGAAACGTGAAAACAAGGAGGGAGCAAGAGAAGCCATTGTCCAACTTCAAGATTCTTCATCTCTTGCATGCACAAACTGATCTTTAGCTTTGATCCATCAACCAATCGTGTTCTTGACATCAAGATCTTCATCCCTAAGGTGAGTCTCTTAGATAGAGATTTTGGGGAAAAGTTTTATGGGTTTATGTCATTTTGGGGCTAAGGATTTTGAGAGTAGATGCATTATAATCCTTGCTCATGCATGTTTTGGACTCTTTTTTAGTAGTAATTCGTGTATGTACTATTACTATGTCTTATTATTCAATCAAGGATGAATGCATGTGAACATTTGGGGCTTGGGAACCCTAAATGCGTTTCTGAACTTTTTGTGCATAACAGAGTTCGCATAGCAAACTTTGGCTCGTTGTAGCAAACGCTCGCTATAGCGAACTAGTAGCGAAAGGTCCTGGGAGTTTTCTGGGAATTACTCGCTGGAGCTCGCTACTGCTCGCTGTAGCGAATCGGGGCTTCGCTGGCAGTTCGCGTAGTGAACTGGCTTGTGCTGAGAAGAGTTTGGCTTCTGTTTGGGTTTGTTGTAGCAAACAGAAGTTCGCATAGCGAACTAGTCTGATGCAGAATTTGTATTTCTTCCCTAATGAGTGCAGTTTCGTTCCGTATCGGGAACCGAAAGCCTCTTATGACTTGTATGAAATTCTGATATGTGTTTTAATTGTATAAGACCGTGATATGACCGTGATTCCTTGGGTATGCATGTATGCTATGAAATACAATTGTGTGGAGTATATTATGTCATGATTATTGTTGTTTCCGTTTGTTCCGGTTGAACATTCGAATGTGATTGCTTGTGTGATGGCTGATACCGTGCTGTGTGATTTCGGTGATGTGTATATATGCTTGAATCGGAGTGGGCCTATGCCATTAGGGGGTAAATCGCATAGAACTTTTAATATCGTTGCGATGTACTGGTGAGGGTCTTTAAGGGCATTTCCCACCTTGATGTAACACTTCGGCGTTCTCGGTATGTTCTACACACCTGAGCTTCCATTGCGATATGCTGGTGAGGGTCTTTAAGGGTATTTCCCACCTTGATGTAACATATCGGCGTGCTTGGTATGGTGAGGTAGTGGTACCATATAGGATGCACTTCTTGGTAAACTCACCTCTAGTGATGTCACGTAGATAGTCACTAGGCTTTCACCCGGTGGGCTTGTCTAGTCATTATGGCATATTTGCACTAGAGGTTACATATCTGCGTATTGATGATCAATGGGGTTGTGATGCCACTTAGGCAAGGTCACAATAGGAAAAATCATCGCGGATGGAATTTCATGTAGGAATGATTCGTTTCATCTAGCAGTGTGCATGTGCAAGTCTTTTGACGCGTAGGCACAAGAGGTAACTCACCGAGGGTGTGGATTGCGTAGCTTAATGAGCAGGTTGTAACTTACTCCTGGATTCTTCGTACACGGGTACAGGTTTGCATATGGTTATTTTGGCTTGGAGCCAGTTTGTTGTTGTAGCCTCATTGGACAGTTATGGGACTTCCAATGGTGGTGTACCCTTTTTGTACTTGTACCTAGCCGTGAGGTAACCCGGTTTCTCAGTGAATCCGCTTTATTGCATGTTCTCCGTAGAACTGAGTGAACCCGTAGGATAGGGAGAATCACTGAGATTTAGTAATCTCACCCCAATATTCCTATTATTTTTTTCAGGTGGCTCGAGGCAGGATCGTGGAAAGGCTAAGATGGCTTAGCCCTGATGGATGTGGTTTCTTGGCGAGACGTTGATCTCTTCTTTTGATCTTTTGTACTTTCAGCTTTGTACTCTGGATATGTATTAGTACTTTATGAGAACTTGTGT
>NW_026706324.1:0-132631 GCF_029867415.1 Vicia villosa | reverse complement strand
CAGCTCGCCGACTAAGACAGTACATGCTAAATCACACCACTTTCCTAATCTCCAAGATGGATCCCATCAAATACGTGTTCGAAAAACCTGCTCTCTCTGGAAGAATAGCGATATGGCAAATGATCTTAACAGAATATGACATTCAATACACTTCACAAAAAGCAATCAAAGGAAGTGTGGTAGCTGATCATCTGGCTCATCAAGCAGTGGATGATTATCAGGCATTGAACTTTGACTTCCCAGACGAAGACATTATGCTAGTCAATGACTACAAACAACCAGGACCAGAAGAAGGACCCGAGCCAGGATCCCGGTGGACTATGGTTTTTGACGGAGCTTCTAATGCACTGGGCAATGGCATCGGAGCTGTGATCATTTCCCCCGCAGGAGGTCATACACCATTCACTGCCAGGTTATGCTTCAATTGCACTAACAATATAGCCGAATACGAAGCATGTATTTTGGGTCTCAAAGCTGCAATCGATCTAAGAATTAAATTCCTGGAAGTCTACGGAGACTCGGCCTTGGTAATCTACCAAGTCAAAGGGGAATGGGACACGAAGCACCCGAATCTAATTCCTTACAAAAAATATGTGCTGAGTTTGATTCCTTACTTCGAAGAAATCACTTTCGAACACATCCCACGCGAGGAAAATCAACTAGCTGATGCTTTAGCTACCATGTCATCCATGTTCAAAGTCAGGGGGGACAACGAGGCGCCTATAATCACCATTTACAGGCAAGATGAACCATCCTATTGCAATGAGATCAATACCGAAGGAACCGAGGAAAAACCATGGTTCCATGAAGTAAAAAGATATCTCGAAGCTCAGGAGTACCCTGAAGGGGCATCCATTAATGACAGAAAGTTTCTAAGGAGATTTGCTGCCAAATTCTTTCTAAGCAATGGAACCCTATACAAACGCAACCATGACTCAACTTTACTTCGCTGTGTAAACAAGAAGGAAGCAGAACAGATCATGGAAGAAATACACAATGGTACCTTCGGTACTCATTCCAGTGGACATACAATGGCTAAAAAGATCCTGAGAGCAGGTTATTACTGGTCTACCATGGAAACAGACTGCCATCATCACTCCCGAACATGTCACAAATGCCAGATATACGCTGACAAAGTACATGTACCTCCAGTTCCATTAAGCGTCCTGACGGCTCCTTGGCCTTTTGCAATGTGGGGTATTGATATGATTGGAGAAATCAAACCTACTGCCTCCAACGGACATCGCTTTATCCTGGTCGCTATTGACTACTTCACAAAGTGGGTAGAAGCAGCTTCATTTGCTTCTGTTACCAAGAATGTGGTGGCCCGGTTCATCAAATACAATCTCATTTGTCGGTACGGCATCCCTGAACGGATTATCACGGATAATGGCACAAATCTAAACAACAGAATGATTACTGAACTTTGCACACAGTTCAAGATCAAAGATCATAATTCTTCTCCATATCGACCAAAGATGAATGGCGCGGTGGAAGCTGCCAACAAGAACATCAAGAAAATCATACAAAAAATGACAGTGACCTACAAAGACTGGCATGAGATGTTGCCTTTTGCCCTTCATGGTTATCGCACATCTGCGCGTACCTCAACAGGGGCAACTCCATTCTCCTTAGTCTATGGTATGGAGGCAGTTCTTCCAATTGAAATTCAGATTCCTTCCCTGAGGATTATGGAAGAAGCCAATCTAGACGAAGACGATTGGATTCAAACACGGTTGGACCAGATAAACTTGATTGATGAGAAAAGGCTCGCAGCTATTTGTCATGGTCAGCTATACCAAAAGCGTATGATCAAAGCCTTCAACAAAAAAGTCAAAAGTCAAGCATACCAAACTGGTGGCTTGGTTGTCAAACGCATCATCTTACCACAAGGTGATCCCAGAGGCAAATGGACTCCCACCTACGAGGGACCATTCATAATCAAGAAAATATTCTCCGGCGGCGCCATGTTGCTTACCACCATGGATGGCGAGGATTTCCCACATCCTGTGAATGCTGACATAGTCAAAAAATACTTCTCTTAAAAAGAAAAAAACAGCTCGCTAAGTTGAAAACCTGAAAGGGCAACTTAGGCAAAAAAAAAAAGAGCGTCTCGGTGGATTGAAAACCCGAAAGGGCGGTCCAGGCAAAAATTAGAGACTAAACAAATACTATCCCGGTAGGCTGAAAACCTGAAAGGGCAGCCTAGGCAAAAGTTAGGGAATGAAGCATACAACTGTGTTCCGTTCAACCGCCTACTCACCATCAAGATTCAACACCTCAAAGACACCGATCAGTCCAATCACTTTCTTCCAACAAGCGAGGGATGAGATGCTCGAAGACAGATTGGCAATAGCAGAGTTGAAACTTGACTGGATCGTTTCCACATAGCTATTTATCTCTATAAATATTTTCCAAAACTTTCTGACAATTTCCTACTTCTAGGATTGTTGTCTCCCTGTGCTAACCAGCCTATCATGGCTCTTTTTCAAAAATCAATGCAGCTTAGGCTCAAAAATCACCATTTTCACTTTTTCTGTTTAAATACGTAAGCGTCCCAATGATAATTTTGAATGAACATGTGCATTTGAATATGATTGATGTTTACCAGGAAAAACAGGAATAGCATTCAGGAAATGTCCCAATTATCTGGACATCATCCCATCAGAAGAAAATCCCCAAGAGAAACGCATTTCTCAGCAAATTCCTCAAAAATATTTTCTCTTCAAAAGAAGTCTTATCCCCCAGCAGGGTTGTTCCAGATTACTATCTTCAGAAGGTGTGATCCCCGCACCCGGACTTGGTCAGATAGTGCATCGGAGGATTATGCATCTTCCTCATTCCCATTTGAAAGGGCATCAGAACTTCCAGCTACCTTTCATTCTCAAGAGATATTCAAAGATCCTTCAACAGAGTACCAGGATTCTCAAAGAATTTCCCCAGCCGAGGGTACTCAAACAAGACAAAAGATCATCAACGATCACAATATAGTCATATCCAGATGACTGGCGGAAATTTATTTTCCCAAATAGAAGCTCGACATCTCACATTCATACATCACATATTCATATTCATACATCACACATTCACATTCATACATCACACATTCATATTCATACATCACACATTCATATTCATACATTACACATTCACATTCATATTCATACATCATATTCATACATCATGCATCATGCGCATATTCATACGCATATTCATACACAACATAACATGCATATTTCTCCGGGAATATCTCACATTTACATGCATCATAAACATTGCATATCACTAACTTGATTTTTCAGGTAGACGGATATCTTCAACAAAGATGTTCTCAATCACATGCAGTGTTCACCTGAATTCCATGAACGGTTCTCTCAGATATAATCAAGCCGAAGATTCATTCTGATCACTTACCAACTCAAAAACAGACATCACAGATCTAAAGCGATACCTCAGACGGTTCCAGAACGATCTAGCATCGCAGATCTAAAGCGACACCTCAGACGGTTCCAGAACGATCTAACATTGTAGATATAAAGCGATACCTCAGACGGTTCCAGAACGATCTAATATTGCAGATCTAAAGCGACACCTCAGACGGTTCAAAAACGATCTAACATTGCAGATCTAAAGCGATACCTCAGACGGTTCCAAAACGATCTAGCATCACAGATCTAAAGCGATACCTCAGACGGTTCCAAAACGATCTAACATTGCAGATCTAAGGCGATACCTCAGACGGTTCCAGAACGATCTAACATTGCAGATCTAAGGCGATACCTCAGACGGTTCCAGAACGATCTAACATTGCAGATCTAAAGCGATACCTCAGACGGTTCCACAATGATCAACTTCCAAAATCTAAATCGGAAAAACTTTGCACAAGTTCCGTAACGATTATCCTCCTAGACTTAAAGCGGTAACCTTGGACGGTTCCGAAACAGTCAACGCAAAGACTTTCAAATCCTTCATCAAGATATAATCAATGGATTCATTCTGATGAACAGACCATCAACACAATTGCCGGGTGGCATCTGAAAGCCCATCTCAGGTAATGTCCAATCTGCCAACAACATTTCACAGACGACATTCAAATGCAACTTCCAACATCTCTGCTGATCAAGGTAAGTGCAAATTTTCAGGGCATCTAAATATTCAATCATCTTCTACCTTCAGATTTCAGACAATCTCTTCAGGTTTAAGAAGATTGAATAGGGGCAACTGTTATACCCCAAAATTTGCCCACATCTTTTTTCAAGAAAACTCCAATCTGAAAATTAAGAGTCTCATATAATTATGGATTATTTCAACAAATATCCTAACATATGAAACACTTAGTTTTTAGAATTTTTCTTATACAGTAATTTGGCTTGCAGTTGAATTCATTCTTACGCAAACGCCAAACACTGTTTATTACTTCACACATGCTATTTATTTATTTACAGATAAATAGTACTGACACAATTGGTACAGAGTTAAATCTTTTGCAGGCGCAGAATCAGGAAACTCAGACTGTACTGGTAACAAGTAGATTATTATTATCTTTTGTTTCCCACTAATTTTGGTACTATATTCCATTATTTTCAAAAAATCTTTTCAAATCTCTTTTTCAAAAATCAAATCTCTCTTTTTCTCAACACTATCTCCACTTTCTTTCAAATCTTACTTCCACTCAAATTTTCCTTTTGTACGGAATCACATCATTCCCCAACGTCTCTATCCTCCTTTCCATTCTATAAATACCTCCCATTTTCTTCCATAAAATCTCACATCAAATTCTAACTCATCTTTCAAATTCCTACCTCATATCTGTTTTCTCTTCTTCCCTAACAAGAATGGCAAAGTGGATAGAGACACTGTTTCTTACAGTCATCACCATTGCTACGGTGATAATGACTTTCTTCTGCCTGCATAGTCCTGAAGAGTGTGGACCTGCAATGGTTGCACTCCCAATCATCTACATGTTATTGTTCATAGCATGGGTCATTAACCGTCATTCTTAAAATTTGCCGTATTTCTTAAATGTACCGTTTATTCGTCGTACTGTTCAATATAGTATGTAATATTTGTACTGTCAGTATTAAATGTTGTACTATTTGTCATAATATTGCTTAATTACTAAGATAATATTTTGTGTGTTTTCTGCCAGTCAAATATTCCTATTTCTGTGCATTAAATGATTTTCAGGGTTATTATCGGTAATTTTGCCCGCATACAGTAAATATTAGTTATTTCTTATGTCTGTGTTTTTAACAAGTCATGTTAATAACTTTCATTTTTCACATAAAACAAAAACAAAAAAAAAGAAAATTAACTTCGACTGTTGATTTTTTCACTCTAACTGCTACATCAATACCTGGACAGTCAGTCGACAGCCAAACTGCTGGTAGTACAATTCTCAGTGTTTTGTACCATCAATCAAATCAATCTTTCACAATTCAAAATTCCAAGATTTTTGTTCTAGAAGTCTTCTGAATATCACGCGATTAGCAGAGACTCAACACTGCACAAAAATCAGGTACGCTTAACTGTCTCCTACATAAACAGTCCCTGACTAGGGTTTTCTTGTTTTTACAGGAGAAACAAGTTTTTGAGACCTCAAATGGATTTCATACACATCCATATATCTCAAAGTACCATCATACAATTTTCAAACTTCAATTCACTCAGACGCACCGTCAGCAGCTCAAACAGTCAACAGACGACCCGTTTGACCAAAAAAGTCAACAGACAGTCAAAAATGAATTTTTTTGTCAAAGTCCATATTTTGTAAAAGGATTCATCATTTTATCATTGGATGATCATAATTCATCAAGGAAAGATCAAAAATCAACAAAACCCTAAGATTCAAAATTAGGGTTTTTGTCTAAAAAGTCAACTCAACTTTGACTGATCATAACTCTCTCATCCTTCATCCAAAAAATTCAAACCAAAGCTTGTTTTGAAGGAAATTCAATTATCTTTCAAATGCCATTGATCCCATGGTCATTGGATTCACCATTTGAAAAATATGATCAAAGACATTACAGGTCATTTTCAAAGTCAACAAAAAGACACTTTTTTCAAAGGGACACACAAGGAGCATCAAAAATCATTTTGACATGAGACCAAAGACATTGGTTAGAGGACTCTTTGAGGTATCCAAAAAGTGCAAGATCTCCTTCATATGACAAAAATTGAAGGATTTACACCTTGTTGAAGTTGGCTAAATTTTGGGAAAATACATGAAACCAACATTGCTCAAAAATGTATTTTTTCCAAATGGGGCCAAGTTTTCAGCATTCAAACATCATTTCCATGATGTTATGGGCCTCCCACGACCAAGACTAAGCCCACACCTTTTTTATCCATTTTTGGCATGATTTTATCTTATTTTAAGATTAAAATTAAAAGAAAAATGGATGGATAAATGGTAGCTTAACTTCCAAGCATGACTCACCCAAGGAATCTTCATCTTTCTGCAGAGAATTGAAGAGCAAGGCAGATGCATTGAAGACAAGAGGACTTGGTCAATAATTCAAAGCTTTTTTAATATAAAAAATGCAAGAATTCCACAAAGGCAACTAGTTGCTTCTTAGCTTCAATTCTAAGCACTCAATGCTTATAAATAGGCTAGCATGCTTCAGTAACAAAAGAGAGACGAATCAGAAACAAAGCCTTGCTCATATACACTTGTAACCACTTGAAAAAATTCAAAGAAAATTCAAATTCGAGTTTTTAATTTCAGTCCATTTCAATACAAACTAAGCATTCAAACATCATCTCTGAGCTTCACTGAAACTATTCCAATCAATTGCAAGTCTTAAACCTCATTGAATCGAGCTATATAGGCCACGGTTTGTTCAAACTAAAACCAACTTATATCTCATAACACACGCATATTTAACAAGATGTAGATGCATAATTGTGTTTGGTTTGAAGCTCTGGTCGTTTCTGGAGCTTCAATTGGACTTTAATGGCTGTTTGTAGCATATACCATTTTAGGGTTTTCTTAGCTCAAAATTAGGGTTCTTCATTAGGGCCAAAATTAAAACAAATTAAGGGCAGGGTTACATTCAGTGGAACAAGACGAATCCAATGGTACCATCGCGCCTGATTTTTATGCTTGTTTACCCCTATTCGTTATTTTGCAGATTTAGGGTTCACTTACTATAGCGCTTTTTTTCAAAAGCGCTGTTAAAGGCCTTGTCTGAAGGTTGAAGACGAAGGCGTGTCTTCCTCCCATTGGTTCAGAAGCGCGCGTGTTTTTTAAATTTATCTCTAATCAAGTGTTTTGCAGGTGTAACGTGTACCATGTGCCTCAAAGTCAGGACCATCTGATCTTGCTTAACAGCTCATCCAACGCCTCAGAACACGCATGCGCATCATACTCCCTCATTTAATTTCCACATCTGATCAGTATCCTTTTATTTCTTATTTTTATTTTAATTTCTTTGTTAAATTAATTAAAAATAGTTTTAAAAATCCAAAAAATACACAAAAAATATTTTTAGACTTCTAAAATAATATATTATTTTCTGAAATAAAAATATTTTATTTTTCTTCATAATTTCAATATTTTGCATAATTAATTAGTATATATTTATATATTTGCTTTTTAATTATTCTAACCAATCAAAAAATCATAAAAAAAATTGTTCTTCATGTTAAATATTGTTTATATATTATAAACTAATTTTGTACATATTTTGAATAATTTTATCTTTAAGTTTTAATTATTTGTATAATTATTTGCATAATTATGTTTTAATTAACTTAAATCAATTTCAAATCAATTCCAAAAATTCCAAAAAAATTAGTTTTGTTTTAAAATTAATTAACAAATATTTTGTACATATTTTAAACTTAATTTCTAGGTTTAAATCTATTTTCATCTTTTTTCTTCATTTTAATTTAATTAATTATGCATTAATCATAATTAAAATAAATCATAAAAAATCCAAAAAAACATGCCTTTTATTTTTCTTGCAATTTAAATTCCTAGATAAATGTATAGGATGTCAAATTCATGTAAATAGGCTAGTTTACATTTCCTGCACAATCGATGTAATAGCATAGATTTACTTTCCGCACTTTACATTTCCGCATTTTAATTTCCAGCAAATATAAACTGCGTGTATGTCAAAGATAAAATTGAACCGTTAGATCACTAACTTCAAAGATAAAATATCTGAATACAAACACAGTCACACTTGCACCTCTTCAGGTAATCCCGTTCTCATTCTTTTCAAAATCAAAGTCAAAATTCCACTATTTTGAGTACAAAATCGAACCTTGCGTTTATATCCGGTGAAAGGATAGATTTTTAAAGGAAATAAGGATAAAGACCTTACAACTCAGGGTAGACCTCCTAGTTTGCTTGCTCAAATCAAAACAAACAAAATTCTCATACACTGTCGTTTTTCAAAACAAAACCTTCAAAAAAGACAATACTTTGTATACATCCAAACACGGGTTATTACAAAGTTAACGTTCTTTTCAAAACATCTTTCGAAAGATAAACAAGCATTTTTGTATACATCCACACACGGATCATTACAAAATTCAAATTACAAAGGTATTTGAAACCACATATGAGCAATTTCAGAGCAATTGAAAAGTGATCGAAAAACAAGTGAGCTAAGCAAACTTAAGAGCCCATGGATAACCATGGATACAAAGGGTGCTAACACCTTCCCTTTGTATAACCTACCCCCTTACCCAGAATTTCTTAAAGGTCTTTTTTCTGTTTCTTTTATAAACCTTTCCTTAATTGGATAAAATAAAAGGTCGGTGGCGACTCTGTGAATTTTCAAAAATGCGAAAGCATTAAGCGAAAAAAGAGTCAGTTCACGTATCTCTACAGAAAAGAGGTATGGCCCGGGAATTAAAAAATGGAGGTCCACAATGATCTTTTTGAACTCTTATAGATGGTCCTTTGTTAGAGGGTTCAGCTTCAGCTTTTGCAATAGTGGGGCTGCAATCATCTTCATTCTTAGATTCTTCAGCTGCGTGTTCCCAGAATGTTCCAACATCATATGTGACATCTGCTTGTTTGTGTTCATCATCAACCACCACATTTATGGATTCCATGATTATCCTCGTTCTTGAGTTGAAAACTCTATAGGCTCTGCTGTTTGTAGAGTATCCAAGAAAAATCCCTTCATCACTCTTGGAATCCATCTTCCTTCTGTGATCTCTATCAGCAAGAATGTAACACTTACTACCATACACATGGAAGTATTTGACAGTGGGTTTTCTCCCCTTCCAGATCTCATACAGAGTGGTAGAGGTTCCTTTCCTTAAGGTAACTCTATTATGAACATAACAGGCAGTATTCATGGCTTCAGCCCAGAAATAAATAGGGAGTTTCTTAGCATGAATCATAGCTCTGGCTGATTCTTGAATGGTTCTGTTTTTCCTTTCAACAACCCCATTTTGCTGTGGAGTAATAGGAGATGAAAACTCATGGTGTATACCTTCAGAGGAGCAAAAATCAGCAAATTTTTGATTCTCAAATTCCTTTCCATGATCACTTCTGATTCTTACAACATCATTTTCCTTTTCCCTTTGAATTCTTTGACACAGGTCTTTGAAAACATCAAACACATCTGACTTTTCTCTAATGAAGTTTATCCAAGTGTATCTGGAGTAATCGTCCACAACCACATAAGCATATTTCTTTCCTCCAAGACTTTCCATTTGCATCGGTCCCATCAGGTCCATGTGAAGCAGTTCTAGAACCCTGGAAGTAGTCAGATGTCTAACCTTTGGATGTGACATCCTGGTTTGTTTTCCTACCTGACATTCACCACAAATTCTTCCTTCATCAATTTGTAACTTGGGAATTCCTCTCACAGCTTCCATAGAAATAATCTTTTTCATACCTCTTAGATGAAGGTGACCAAGTTTTTGATGCCACAACTTTGCTTCTTCTTCTTTAGAACATATAGTTGAGTAGTTAGATTCATGAGAGACCCACAAGTAACAGTTATCTTTGGATCTGACTCCCCTCATTACTACATTCTTTCCTTTATCAGTGACCACACACTCAGTTTTAGTGAAGTTAACTTGGTATCCTTGGTCACAAAGTTGACTAATACTTATGAGATTAGCAGTCAAGCCTTTGACCAACAAGACACCTTCCAGATTTGAAACTCCTGAGCAGTCTAGTTTTCCAACCCCTTTGATTTCTCCTTTAGCTCCATCACCAAAGGTTACATAGCTAGTAGAATGGTTTTTGATATCTACTAATAGATTCTTGATTCCAGTCATGTGTCTGGAGCATCCACTGTCAAAATACCAATCTTCTTTGGCTGATACTCTAAGAGATGTATGAGCTATTAAGGCCATATTTTTAGGTGTCCACTGTTGCTTCTTGATGGGCATGATCTGCTTGGGTCTGTAGTATGGAGCTTGGTCTGGGTAACCATATAATCTGAAACAGAAGGGCTTAATATGTCCAAATCTACCACAGTAATGACATCTCCATCTTTGAAATTTCTTCTTCATTCTACGTTTGTCATGATGTTGAGTCACATGTTGTGACATCGGGTTCAACATCTTGGATACTGGTTTAGTATTACTGCTAGCTTGAGGATGTTTCATAGCACCAACAAATCCTATACCAGACATATCTCCTGAACTCTTTCCAATCTGTAGAATCTCTTCCAACATATCAGAACCACTGTTTAACATTTTGACAGATTTTGACATCTGATCAAGTTTGGATGTTAGCATGGTAACTTCACTGTTTAGACCAGATATAGTTTCACGAAGCCCTGTGTTATCTGCCTCCAACTGAACTATGTATTTCTTCTGCTTTTCACCTTGTTGACAGACTTCAGCACTTCTGATACATAGCTTTCTGTAGGATGCTGCCAATTCCTCAAAGGTTAACTCATCTTCGCTAGAATCTTCATCAGAGACACAAACACCAGTAAGGGCTGTGACATGTTTTGCAGATTCTTCTTCACCATCACTCTCAGAATCTTCATCAGACCAAGAGACTGACAGTCCTTTCTTTTGTTTCTTCAGATAAGTGGGACATTCAGCTCTAATATGTCCATATCCTTCACATCCATGACACTGAATTCCTTTGCTTTGATTGTACTTTTCTTCAGGTTTAACCTTTCTGCTAGAATCATAGGATCTGTTAGTGTCAGAAAGAATGTTCTTGACATTTGGTCTTGACTTCTGATCCATTCTTCTTATAATCTTGTTAAATTGTCTTCCAAGCATGGCTATAGATTCAGTTAGATTTTCTTCTCTACCTTCCTCTTCTTCTTCTTGAGAGTTGGACACAAAAGCTAGGCTTTTATTTTTCTTTTCAGTATTGTCACTGATTCCCATCTCAAAGGTTTGAAGGGATCCAATTAATTCTTCTACCTTCATCTTGCTGATATCCTGTGCTTCTTCTATAGTTGTGACTTTCATATCAAATCTCTTAGGCAAGGATCTAAGGATCTTTCTCACCAGCTTTTCATCTGACATTTTTTCTCCTAAAGCTCCTGAGGTATTAGCAATTTCAAGTATATTCATGTGAAACTCTGGAATACTTTCATCATCTTTCATCCTTAGATTCTCAAACTTTGTAGTTAGCAACTGAAGTCTTGACATTTTAACTTTGGAAGTGCCTTCATGAGTAGTTCTGAGGGTATCCCAAACATCTTTGGCTAGTTCACAATGGTGTACTAGTCTGAATATATTCCTATCAATTCCATTGAATAGAGCATTTAAAGCTTTAGAGTTGCCAAGAGCCAGCTCCTCCTCATCTTTGCTCCAATTTTCCTCAGGTGTGAGGGATGACTTGCCATCCTTATCAATAGTGACAGGATGTTCCCATCCTTTGTTTGCAGCTCTCCATGCTTTACTATCCAAGGATTTCAGAAAAGCCACCATACGAGGTTTCCAATAATCATAATTAGATCCATCCAGAATGGGTGGTCTGTTCGCAAATCCACCACCTTCCTTGTCCATAGTACCAGAAAATGCTGTCCCTAGATCTCACCCAGTAAGAAAAACAGGCAGGGTGCCTGCTCTGATGCCAATTGAAATTCTGGACTCAGACACGCGATGTCGAACAGGATGTCACGACATTACTATCTGAATATTTTTTAAACAAATGAACAAGAAGTAAGCAAACATATAACAACACAAGAAAGTTGTTAACCCAGTTCGGTGCAAACACACCTACATCTGGGGGCTACCAAGCCAGGGAGGAAGTCCAGTATAAGTAATATCAATTTAAGGTAATACAGTTCAAGATTACTCCTTTCACTTAATATCTACCCAATGCAACTTCAACCTAATATTACTTAAATCAGAAATTCCACTCACTCCCCCTCAATCACAGCAGTGATGAATAACGCTCAATGAATATGGATAGAAGACACACTTCAAAGACACAGCTTGATCTTGCTTAAAAGCTTCAATCAAGTACAATGGTACTCTTGCTTAAAAGCTTCAAGTACTTCTTACAACTCAAACAAAAACACCTAGACCAAGACAATCATCATGATGATTGTTTGGCTTACAAGAAAGCTAGAACACAACAACTTAAACACGAAGAACTCTTAAAGCTTCTCACTACAAAAACCCTAATCCGGTCTGCAACTTCTTCATAATATATATAGCCTTCAGAAAACGCAGCAGCTGGGCCTTGGATCCGAATTAGTTTTAAACCTAATAAAACTAATTTCCACAAATCAAGGAACCTAAAATAAGAGCAATTAAAGACGTCCTTGAACAGATCAAAATCCAATATTTCCAAGTAAAGCGCATAGGATCTTAACAGATCACATAACCATAATTAGTAACAGAATAAGACGTAACAGCTACGAATGTCATGAAATCGGCCTTGACATCAGGTAAAGGCCTGCATAAGTAAAACTTCACAACAGTAGAATGCATGTCATGACACCAGTTTTGACATGATAAAATCACAATGAGTTTTACCAAAAATTACAGCCAATCAACAACATCTACAGCACTGATAAGCTCTTCCAAAGAAACTTCATTCAGATTCTTTGCAATCTTGAATGCTGTTACCATTGGACCCCATCTTCTGGGTAAGCTTCTGATAATCTTCTTTACATGATCAGCCTTGGTGTAGCCTTTATCCAGAACTCTTAATCCAGCAGTTAGCGTTTGAAATCTTGAGAACATCTACTCAATGTTTTCATCATCCTCCATCTTGAAGGCTTCATATCTCTGGATTAGAGCAAGAGCTTTAGTCTCCTTGACTTGAGCATTTCCCTCATGGGTCATTTTCAATGACTCGTATATATCATAGGCCGTTTCCCTGTTAGATATCTTCTCATACTCAGCATGAGAGATAGCATTCAGCAAAACAGTTCTACATTTATGATGATTCTTGAAAAGCTTCTTCTGATCATCATACATTTCTTGCCTTGTAAGCCTTACACCACTAGCTTTCACTGGATGTTTGTAACCATCCATCAGAAGATCCCATAGTTCACCATCTAGACCAAGAAAGTAACTTTCTAGTTTATCTTTCCAGTATTCAAAGTTTTCACCATCAAATACTGGTGGTCTAGTATAACCATTGTTACCATTATATTGCTCAGCAGAGCCTGATTAGATGCAGGTTGGTTTGTTGAAATTTCACCAGCCATCTTTTACTGAAGCGTTTTTCTCTTCCTGAATCTTTTCTAAACACGGTTAAGTGCTTGCACCTTAGAACCGGCGCTCTGATGCCAATTGAAGGATAGAAAAACACTTAGAAAGGGGGGGTTTGAATAAGTGTAGTTTAAAAACTTGAACGATAAAAACAAATTGCACAGTTATTTTTATCCTGGTTCGTTGTTAACTAAACTACTCCAGTCCACCCCCTTGGAGTGATTTACCTCACTTGAGGATTTAATCCACTAATCTCAACAGATTACAATGGTTTTCCACTTAGTCCGCGACTAAGTCTTCTAGAGTATCCTGATCACAACCTGATCACTCCAGGAACAATTGCTTAGACACAAGCTAAGACTTTCTAGAGTATCCTGACCACCACGTGATCACTCTAGTTACAACTGCTTAGACACAAGCTAAGACTTCCTAGAGTATCCTGATCACACTTGATCACTCTAGTTACTTACAAATTAATGTAATCAAATTCTAAGAGTATTACAATGCTTCTGAAAAGCTATAATCACAACAATGATATTTCTCTTAAAGTTTAAGCTTAATCTCACTAGTATATTACAACAGCAATGTAGTGAGCTTTGATGAAGATGAAGTTTGTGAGCTTTGATTTGAACAGCGTTTCAGCAAGTTAATTATCAGCAGATTCGGTTACTTTGCTTCTCATCAGAACTTCATATTTATAGGCACTTGAGAAGATGACCGTTGGGAGCATTTAATGCTTTGCGTATTCCGTACAGCATTGCATTTAATGTTTCACTCTTTTGTCAACTACCTCGAGCCTTGTTTACGCCGTGTCTACTGACGTTGCCTTTAATAGCTTCTAACGTTCCTTTTGTCAGTCAGCGTAGCCTGCCATCTTGTACTTGCTTCTGATCTAATGTTTGTGTATAGGACGTTTGAATATCATCAGAGTCAAACAGCTTGGTGCAGAGCATCTTCTTGTCTTCTGACCTTGAAGTGCTTCTGAGCGTGATACCATGAGAACTTCAGTGCTTCTGCTTCTGATCTCAAGTTCTTCTGATGCTTCCATAGACCCATGTTCTGATTCTGCTTGACCATCTTCTGATGTCTTGCCATACCATGTTCTGATGTTGCATGCTGAACCTTCTGAGTCAAAGCTTCTGAGCGCTGATTTGTGCATACTCTTTATATATATTTCCTGAAAGGGAAATTGCAATGTATTAGAGTACCACATTATCTCATCCAAAATTCATATCTTTGTTATCATCAAAACTAAGAATATTGATCAGAACAAATCTTGTTCTAACATAGAATTCCCAAGAGCAAGTTCATCCTCTTATTTGTTCCAGTCTTCTTCAGGCTTTAGCTAAGTAGTGGGTTATTTGTCTGCTCTGATAACAAAGGGATGCTTCCAACCTTTCAAAATTGCCTTCCAAGCCCTACTGTCTATGGATTTCAAGGAAGCTGCCATACGGGGTTTCCAGTATTCATAATTACTTCCATCCATAATGGGTGGTCTGCTCAAGAATCCTCCGTCCTTGTCCATCGTACCAGAAAGTAACTTCCCTATATCTCACCCAGATGCAGAGCAGGATACCTGATCTGATACCAATTGAAATTCTGGTATCAGATATGTGATGTTGAATGACATGTCACGACACAAATATCTGATTCTTTAGAACAACTGTTCTGTGAATGCAATCTCACACCTAAACCCCGTCCTGAACTTGAGCTTGTGGTGTTAGACGCTGAGCCAGAAGAAGTAGAATCTTATCTTTCTCTTGATAGAGAACCTCAACCCTACTTCTTTCTGAAACCAGACTTTGCTGTCACCAGACTCAAATCCCGCCGGAAATTTTCTGTTAGTGTAAGTTTTGAACTATTAAATCTGAGAATGCAGACAGGCTTAGAGACGCTGAAGGCAGCACATCATGCCAGGATGGATGATGTCGAATTGAGAAATCTCTGGAGAATCTTCAGAAGGAAAATGGACTCTGAGTTTCTGAAGCTTCAGAAGGAATGCATAGCAGAAGCTCCTGGTCATCTTGGATTCCTAAGATCCTATGAAGACTTCTGGCATAGTTTCCAAACTAGGCTAGTCGTAGTCCTTTGGTCTTATTTGTCTCTTTGTTCTTGCATCTGTTTTTTCTGCATCTCCTTCTGTATCTTCTGATAATTTTCTGATGAAATCAATGAATATTATCTTCTTCTCTCATATTGTTTGTTTTTCATCTGAATCTTTTATGCTTTTTGATGTTATGACAAAAAGGGGGAGAAAATGTGATAAATGACTTGATTAATTATATCAGTTGCTGGGAGTAAGTCTCCACATTTCTAACAGAAATTGCAAGTTCTATGTCTTTGACATTTTTGCAGGATTGAAGACATTCTGAAAAAGCTCAACATGAGAAGCAAAGAAATAGGGAAAAGCAATTCTATATAGAAACATGCTCATGGAATTTGAAGCAAGCTAAGCGCTGTGAAGCTTCAAGATCAGAAGCAAGAAGGAAGAATGTTTTGATATTCTCGTGGCAGAATATGCTCTAACACATTCTTATCCCTTATATGTTCTGATGCATTTTATGTGTTCTGATACATACTATATGCTCTGATACATATCTCATATTCTGATTCATTCATGCTCTGACTTTTGTCGTTTAGTTTGTTCTGAAACATTTCAGGATGTAGAGATGCTCTGATGATGCTCTGGTACATTCAACAATGTTCTGATACAATCTAGCATGCAATGATTCAAGAAGAAATTCAATGCTCTGACTCAGGGAAGTCCTTTATTTATAAATTTCTTCTAGTATTTATTTCAGGGGGAGATTATTCATCTCAGGGGGAGATTGTTAATCTCAGGGGGAGACATATTCACACACTATGTTTATATGCTTATGCTATAACTGTGTAATTCTCTTTAGCCGTCTGATATTCTGATTGCAAATTCATATCATTTATATATGTTTTTGTCATCATAAAAAAGGGGGAGATTGTTAGAACAAGAATTGTTCTGATCAATATTCTTATTTTTGATGATAACAATGTATATGAATTTTGCTTGAGACAATGTGGTACTCTAATCCTATGCAATTTCCATTTCAGGAAATATATAAAGAGTATGCACAAAATCAGCGCAAGAAGCACTGACTCAGAAGGTTCAGCATGCAACATCAGAACATGCTTTGGCAAGACATCAGAAGATGGTCAAGCAGAATCAGAACATGGTCTATTGAAGCATCAGAAGAACTTGAGATCAGAAGCAGAAGCACTGAAGTTCTCATGGTATCACGCTAGAAGCACTTCAAGGTCAGAAGACAAGAAGATGCTCTGCACCAAGCTGTTATGACTCTGATATATTCAAACGTTGTATCTACAAAGATTAGATCAGAAGCAAGTACAAGATGGCAGGCTACGCTGACTGACAGAAGGAAAGTTAGAATCTATTAAAGGCAAAGTCAGTTAAAGCAGGAAAAGCAAGGCTCAAGGTAGTTGACAAAAGAGTGAAACATTAAATGCAATGCTATACGGATCACGCAACGCATTAAATGCTCCCAACGGTCATCTTCTTAAACGCCTATATATAGAAGTTCTGATGAGAAGCTGAATACAACACTTTGCGCAAACATACAGAAACGCTGTCAAATTCAAAAGCTCTCAAACTTCATCTTCAACCTCACTTCATTACTATTGTAATATCTTAGTGAGATTAAGTTTAAACTTTAAGAGAAATATCACAGTTCTGATTATAGCTTTTTAAGAAGCATTGTATAACTCTTGTAAGAATTTGTTTACATTCATTTGTAAAGAACTAGAGGAGATCAAGTTGTGATCGGATTCTCTAGAAAGTCTTAGAGGGTATCTAAGCATTGTGTTCCTAGAGTGATCAGGTTGTGATCAAAATACTCTAGAAGTCTTAGAGGGTATCAAGATTTATTAGTGGATTAAATCCTCAGGTGAGGTAAATCACTCTAAGGGGGTGGACTGGAGTAGTTTCGTTAACAACGAACCAGGATAAAAATCATTATGCAATTGTTTTTATCTTAAGAGTTTTTAAAGTACACTTATTCAAACCCCCCCCCCCCCCTTTCTAAGTGTTTTTCTATCCTTCATCAATTTCCTCTTCACACCAAGTTACTATAGGACCCTTCTTCTATTTCTTGAGGTGGGTAGGATATTCAGTCTTAACGTGTCCAAACCCTTTACATTCAAGGAACTGTGTCCCCTTCCCTCGAGTGTGCTTCTCTTCATCCCTTCTTCTTTCAAGGTCATTTGATTCTAAAACATCAGATGAGTTATTCTGGACATTTGGTTTCCGATTCCCTCCCATCTGCTTTATCACCTTGTTGAAGTGTCTCCCGAGCAGGGCTATAGCATTAGACGCATTAGCTATCTCAAGAACATTCATATGAAAGTCGTGGATACTTTCATCTTCCTTCATCCTTAGATTTTCAAATTGAGTGGTTAGCCGCTGGAGCCTTGACATCTTCACTTTAGATGTGCCTTCATGAGCGGTTTTGAGAATTTCCCATGCATCCTTGGCTACTTCACATGTGTTCACCAACTTAAAGATTTTCTTGTCAATTCCTTTGAAGATGGAATTTAGGGCTTTAGAATGAAGGATAGAAAAACACTTAGAAATGGGGGGGGGGGGGGTTGAATAAGTGTAGTTTAAAAACTTGAACGATAAAAACAAATTGCACAGTTATTTTTATCCTGGTTCGTTGTTAACTAAACTACTCCAGTCCACCCCCTTGGAGTGATTTACCTCACTTGAGGATTTAATCCACTAATCTCAACAGATTACAATGGTTTTCCACTTAGTCCGCGACTAAGTCTTCTAGAGTATCCTGATCATAACCTGATCACTCCAGGAACAATTTCTTAGACACAAGCTAAGACTTTCTAGAGTATCCTGACCACCACGTGATCACTCTAGTTACAACTGCTTAGACACAAGCTAAGACTTCCTAGAGTATCCTGATCACACTTGATCACTCTAGTTACTTACAAATTAATGTAATCAAATTCTAAGAGTATTACAATGCTTCTGAAAAGCTATAATCACAACAATGATATTTCTCTTAAAGTTTAAGCTTAATCTCACTAATATATTACAACAGCAATGTAGTGAGCTTTGATAAAGATGAAGTTTGTGAGCTTTGATTTGAACAGCGTTTCAGCAAGTTAATTATCAGCAGATTCGGTTACTTTGCTTCTCATCAGAACTTCATATTTATAGGCACTTGAGAAGATGACCGTTGGGAGCATTTAATGCTTTGCGTATTCCGTACAGCATTGCATTTAATGTTTCACTCTTTTGTCAACTACCTCGAGCCTTGTTTACGCTGTGTCTACTGACGTTGCCTTTAATAGCTTCTAACGTTCCTTTTGTCAGTCAGCGTAGCCTGCCATCTTGTACTTGCTTCTGATCTGATGTTTGTGTATACGACGTTTGAATATCATCAGAGTCAAACAGCTTGGTGCAGAGCATCTTCTTGTCTTTTGACCTTGAAGTGCTTCTGAGCGTGATACCATGAGAACTTCAGTGCTTCTGCTTCTGATCTCAAGTTCTTCTGATGCTTCCATAGACCCATGTTCTGATTCTGCTTGACCATCTTCTGATGTCTTGCCAGACCATGTTCTGATGTTGCATGCTGAACCTTCTGAGTCAAAGCTTCTGAGCGCTGATTTGTGCATACTCTTTATATATATTTCCTGAAAGGGAAATTGCAATGTATTAGAGTATCACATTATCTCATCCAAAATTCATATCCTTGTTATCATCAAAACTAAGAATATTGATCAGAACAAATCTTGTTCTAACAATCTCCCCCTTTTTGATGATGACAAAAACATATATAAATGAAATGAATTTGCGATCAGAAAGAGCAGACGGCTAAAGACAATTACACAGCTAAAGCATAAGCATGTGAATATGTCTCCCCCTGAGATTTATAATCTCCCCCTGAGATAGATAATCTCCCCCTGAAATAAATACTAGAAGAATTTTAATAATAAAAGACTTCCCTGAGTATTTCAGTAGAGACGTTCACATATGCTTGATCTTCAGAACATTCATGACTTCTGATTCTTGCTTCCATAGGACAGCTTCAGAACTTTGAATTTCTTCTTACATCACTTCATGCTAGATTGTATCAGAACATTGTTGAATGTACCAGAGCATCATCAGAGCATCTCTACATCCTGAAATGTTATAAAACAAAGCTAAACGACAAAAGTCAGCATGAATGAGTCAGAACACATAATATGTATTAGAGCCACATAATATGTATCAGAACGAATGAACATAATGTTTCAGAGCATATTCTATCATCAGAATATCTGAACATTCTTCCTTCTTGCTTCTTGCTTCTGATTCTGAAGCTTCATAGCACTCAGCTTGCTTCAAGAATCCAAGAGCTTGATTCTTTAGAATTGCTTCTCCTCATCTCGCTGCTTCTTATGTTGAGCTTTAAAGAGATTCTTCAATTCCTGCAACAACACTTAAACAACACAGAACTTAGAAGTTCTTGTTAGAAATGTGGGGCCTTTTTACCCGGTAACTGATAATATTAATCAGAGCATTTATCACATTTTCTCCCCCTTTTTGTCATAACATCAAAAACATAAAAGATTCAGATGAAAAGCAAAAGACAATAGGAAAGAAACAGAATTAAAGTTTTTCATTAATTCAACAAACAGAGGTACAAAAAATATGCAGAACAAGCAGATGCAACAAGGAAAGAGAACTACAAGGACTCAAAGACTACAACCCTAGCTTAGACATAATCTTAGCTAACAATCATGAATCCCTGCGTTGTTCTCAGTTTGTCTAGCCATGAAAGCTTGAGACTCTGCATGCCTGTCCAGACGAGAAGCTCTACGGGAAGAGAATACATGAATCCAAGGAGGAAGTGAGAGACAGTTCACAGGAAGAAAGCTAATGTCTCAAACGGGGCTTTCCCTTAACATAGAAGTCAAGTACATGATGCTTAACTTCATCCAATATCTCAAGAAAGTCTTCTTCCTTTGGATAAATGTTGATAACAGCATCACAGAAGAGATCTGACTTGAGACTTCTTGGAATCTTGAGTCTCTTGTGAGATCCGTCTTGAAATCAATGTCGGCGATCCCCGAGATTTGTTTCTCAACCTGGAACCAATCAACCCTTCCAATCGTTTTATTCAAATAGATCGACCACCCCTGAGCCATCGTCTTCGCATCTGGTTTGAAACCATAAGCACCCAAGTCATCAGCGTCCACATGAAATTTACACAAAACATCCATTTCTGATGGAGGAATGGAGCAAGTTTTCAGTGGAGTAACCTCTTGTCTGTTGAATGCTTATTGAGAGGAACATGAAGACGGATTCATGGTGAATGCTAGGTTGAAGATGAATAAACTAGGGTTTATGCGAAATGCAGATAAAGAGAGAGAGAGAAATAAAACGAAACTGAATGCAAGAGAGAGAAATATAAAAAAGAGGAAAAGAAACGTTTGAAGAATATGAAATGAAAAGAAATAAAAAGAAATGATGGATAGCATTTAATGTTACGTGACGTGAGGAGAGATAATTATGACAAAAGAAGTGATTGGTACAGTTACCTAAGTAGGCGTCCCCTCAACTGCACGCATGCTTTTCCAGAGATAGTGAATACGTGTTCATTTTCTGGAGAGACTGGTGACAGCTGTTTTGCTTTAAAAGAGCTTCTGAATCAACTTAGACAATGAAACGTTAGTAATAACAGGATCATTACTTCTAATTGATTAAAATCAGAACTTCTTATGGCTGCCTTGTCTTACCATATTTCAGAAGATACTCATACAAAGATCTTCTCATCTTCTCATTCTGGGCACAAGTCCATACTGATATTCTTCAGAATGAACTTAAACCTATCTTCAGCAAGGGGTTTTGTAAAGATATCAGCCCATTGATGGTCTGTATCCACAAAGTTTAAAGATATAACACCCTTCTGAACATAGTCCCTTATGAAATGATGTTTAATCTCAATATGTTTAGCTTTTGAATGTAAGATAGGATTTTTTGATAAACATATAGCAAAAGTATTATCACAGAAGATAGGAATGTTACTCTCATATATCTGATAATCTTCTAGCTGACTTCTCATCCAGAGCATTTGTGTGCTTCAACCAGCAGCAGCAACATATTCTGCTTCTATTGTTGAGAGAGCAATGGTAGCTTGCTTCTTGCTGTACCAGGAGATCAGATGACTTCCAAGAAATTGACAACTTCCAGAAGTACTCTTTCTTTCAATTCTATCCCCAGCATAGTCAGCATCACAGAATCCTACTAAGTTGTATTTTTTAGATTTTCTGTAGACTAAACCAACATTAGTAGTACCTTTCAGATACCTCAGAATTCTCTTAACAGCAGTTAAGTGAGATTCTCTAGGGTCTTATTGGAATCTAGCACACAAACAAACACTGAATAGTATGTCAGGTCTAGAAGCAGTTAGGTATAGAAGAGAACCAATCACACCTTTGTACAACTTCTGATCTACCTTCTTACTTACCTCATCCTTACCTAGGACACATGTTGGATGCATAGGAGTTTTGGCTTCTTTGCTTTCAGAAAGATTAAACTTCTTCAGAAGTTCTTTCACGTACTTTGTTTGATGAACATAGGTTCCATCAGAAGTTTGGATGATTTGAATCCCAAGGAAATACTTGAGTTCTCCCATCATGCTCATTTCAAATTCAGCCTCCATAGACTCAGCAAACTCCTTTCCAAGTGTAGCATTAGATGTTCCAAAGATAATATCATCTACATATATTTGACACATTAAAATATCCTTTTTAAAGGTTTTACAAAAGAGAGTAGTGTCCACTTTTCCTCTAGTGAAACCATTTTCCAGAAGGAAAGAACTTAAACGTTCATACCAAGCTCTAGGAGCTTGCTTCAATCCGTATAATGATTTCTTTAATTTAAAAACATGATTTGGAGACATGGAGTCTTAAAAACCAGGAGGTTGATGGACATAAACTTCTTCATCTATATAACCATTTAAGAAGGCACTCTTGACATCCATCTGATAAAGAGTGATGTTATGTTGAGTGGCAAAAGAAATTAATAGACGAATAGATTCTAACCTGGCCACTGGTGCAAAGGTTTCTGTGTAGTCAATTCCTTCTTGCTGACTATAACCCTGAGCAACCAGTCTGGCTTTGTTTCTTACCACTTCTCCCTTCTCGCTTAGCTTGTTTCTGAATGAGTTCTTCTTGCATGGCAATTATCCAGTCTGGATCTTCTAGAGCTTGATCAACAGAAGTTTGCTCGATCAAAGAAACAAGACCTAATTGACAGTCTGCATTGTTCTTGAGGAATGCCCTTGTTCTGATGGGATCGTCTTTCTTTCCAAGGATCACATCTTCTGAATGAGCTGATGCAAGTCTGGGTGATCTTCTGACTGTTGGCTCTTCAGAGATTCTCAGGTCCTCTAAAGATGCAGCAACTTGATCTTCTGATCCATTGCTTCTGAGACTACCAGCTTCTGCAGCTTTGCTTCTTGGTTCTACAGCTTCTGATATAACAATATCTATATCTGCAAAATTGTCAAACTGCTTTGGTTTTTCAAGACCAAGCTTATCATCAAACCTGATATTGATTGATTCTTCTACAATCAATGTTTCAGTATTGTATACTCTGTAACCTTTAGAGCGTTCAGAATATCCAAGAAGGAAACACTTTTGTGCTTTAGAATCAAAGTTACCAAGATGATCTTTAGTCTTCAGAATAAAACATACACATCCAAAAGGATGAAAATATGAAATGTTGGGTTTTCTGTTCTTCCACAATTCATAGGGAGTCTTATTTAGAATAGGTCTTATAGAGATTCTATTATGAATATAACATGCAGTATTTATTGCTTCTGCCCAGAAATGCTTAGCCATATTGGTTTCATTGATCATGGTTCTGGCCATTTCTTGTAGAGTCCTATTCTTTCACTCTACAACTCCATTTTGCTGTGGAGTTCTAGGGCAAGAGAAATCATGGGCAATACCATTTTCTTTGAAGAACTCATCAAAGAATCTATTCTCAAATTCGCCACCATGATCACTTCTGACCTTAATGATCTTGCACTCATTCTCAGATTGGATCTGAGTGCAGAATTCAAAGAACACTGAATGAGACTCATCCTTGTGTTTTAAGAACTTTACCCATGTCCAGCGGCTATAATCATCTACGATGACTAATCCATATTTCTTCCCTCTAACAGATGCTGTTTTGACTGGGCCAAACAGATCAATGTGCAAGAGTTCTAACGGCCTTGAGGTAGACACAACATTCTTAGACTTGAATGCAGGTTTGGAGAACTTGCCCTTCTGACATGCTTCACAAAGAGCATCTGATTTGTATTTTAGATTTGGGAGTCCTCTGACCAGATTTAGTTTGTTAATCTGAGAAATCTTTCTCAAACTAGCATGTCCTAATCTTCTGTGCCAGACCCATTGCTCTTCAGAAACAGACATAAGGCATGTCACCTTCTACTTCTCAAGATCTGAAAGATCAATCTTATAAATGTTGTTCTTTCTCTTGCCTGTAAATAGGATTGAGCCATCCTTCTGACTTACAGCCTTGCAAGACTTTTGATTGAAGATTATATCATAACCATTGTCACTTAATTGACTTATGGATAATAAGTTATGCGTTAATCCTTCTACAAGAAGTACATTAGTTATGGAAGGAGAGTTACCAAGACTTATGGTTCCAGAGCCAATGATTTTGCCCTTCTGATCTCCTCCAAACTTGACTTCTCCACCTGGTTTAAGCACCAGGTCTTGGTGTGAATACAAGATTACACTCAAAGATGTTTTTGATTCATGGCAAACTCAAATAAGCATTCAAACAACAAGACGAAAGCAGAAAACCCAAAGAAAAGCAAGCATTAATCACTCATAGGTCAACCCATTATGTTTATATGTTTATAGGTTGTCTCAACACAAGCAAAACAAGAAGAATGCAGAAAAACAGCAGTTAGGTCGACCTACCATCAACCCAGGTCGACCTAAAATGGAGAAAAATTCATATACCCCTGCTAGGTCGACTCACACATCATTTAGGTCGACCTAAATTGATGAATTCTACATACCAGCCTGTTAGGTCGACCTACACATCAACTAGGTCGACCTAATCTGTGAAAATATCCCCAGAATGCATCAGAAGAGGATTCTGGTCGACCTACTCCTTCAACAGGTCGACCTAACTGGGAGTAAAATTCTGCAAGCTCTGTTAGGTCGACCTAAGCACTACAAGTGGTCGACCTAACTGATCAAGAAAGTTCAAAAATCAGTTTTTCTTGGTTCTAACTGTTATGCAATCATATATATTGTGCAAGGGTAATTATTCAAGCAACACCAACGACTGAAAGATACACAAACGCTTCTCATCTTCGTTCTTCATCATCTCCAACACAATTACACATAATCATTCTTGCGTTGCGGGTTAGTGATGAGTTCGATAACGTCCATGGAACGGAATTGAAGATTCCTAGTGGGTGAAGGTTTGTGGGGTTTGTTGGTGAATAAAATCTGCGGGTTTTGTCCTCCACGACGGGTGGTTCTTGGGGGTTTTTATTAAGAGGCGTTCATTGAGGATTCGGCTGAGTGTAACGATTGAGGAACGGGGAGTTCAAGGAATCAAGACACTGCAGAAGGGAATCAAAGTGAAGCTCTTGGATAACCTTGATCTGGCTCAAGATTAAGGGGGAAGAAGATTCAAAGGATCGACATAATTGGTTTATCGTTTATCGCTTTGTTATCTTCTTTGTATATACTACTTTCAACATTAATGAAAGATTACCCAATTTCAATTTGGAATTGGGGGCAGACGTAGTCGTAGCGAGGACGATCGACGAACTGCCTAAACAAATATCGTGTTCTTGTCGCTTTTCCTTTTTCATTTACATTCTGTTCATATTTGGTTATAATAGCAAATTGATCAACGATTCGAGTGTTAAGATTGTGAACTAAGTTCGTTCATAAACATCACAATCCATCACACATTGAATTACCTTCAATTTGATCATTATCACCAAGTGTTTGTATATTTGTTTCTATCACTCTTACTGCATTGCAAACATTGTCCATCATACAAAAAGTTAATCTGATTTTCATAAGAGAAACATCTTGATTCTGCGACATATACTCTTATCATTTACTTCAAGTCTTTGACTGGTTTTTTAAACACATATATAATCGTTTCGATAGTGGTTCAGAATAGACGCGAGTCGATTCAGAATTCACTTCCGCTGAAAAGTCGTTTAAATCCGTAAAACTGTGAACGATCTATTCACCCCCCCTCTAGATCCTAAGGCCAGCGTCTAACAAGTGGCATCAAGAGCTCTGGTTTATTCCGTGCTACGTGAAACACTTATTGGAAAGATGGCTTCCGGACCTAAAGGGGCTCATAATAGAGCTCCAGTTTTCAACGGCGAAAACTACGGCTATTGGAAGGATTGTATGTGTGTCCATATCAATGCAATTGATAGGAACATCTGGACAGCTATTGTCAATGGTCCATTTCAGATCACCATGACAAATGCAGCTGGTGCGGTTTTTCCAAAACCAGAAGATACTTGGAATGCTGAAGATGAAAAGAGATATGCATACGATTGGAAAGCGAGAAACATTCTAATCTCAGCTCTAGGAGTTGATGAATACTATCGCGTTTCCCATTGTAGATCAGCTAAAGCTATGTGGGACACATTGCAAGTTGCCCACGAGGGAACGGATGATGTCAAACTAGCTAGGATCAATACGTTAACTCAAGAGTTCGAACTTTTCCACATGGAAGATGGTGAAACCATCGAAAGCATGCAGAAAAGATTCGTTCACCTGAAAAATCGATTAAATTCTCTTGATAGACCTGTTTCCAATGCAGTTGCTACTAACAAAATCTTAAGGTGTTTGAACAGGGAATGGCAACCCAAAGTTACAGCAATTAAGGAAGCAAATGATCTCAACACTTTAGACATTACCACTCTCTTTGGTAAACTAGAGGAACATGAACAGCATCTTAAATGCCTTGACATGCATGAGAAGAGGACAAAGAAAGAAAAGAACATGGAGAAAGAGGTAGAGAAGAAGTCAATAGCTCTAAAAGCTTCGAGCTCCAAGACCTCAAAACGAGAGCCAAAGGATAGTGACACAAGTGATGACGAAGACTCCGATGATGAGGAAATGGGACTGTTTGTGCGAAGATACAACAAATATCTAAAGAAAAATGGAGCAAAACATTCCGACAAAGGATTGATCAACTATAGAAAGCAATCAAACATGTTCAAACAAGATGACGACAACAAAGGAAAGATCAAAGGTCTTTGCTTCAATTGTGGGAAAGCCGGTCACTACAAACCGGATTGTCCATACCTTAAGAAAGAAAAGGAGAAGAACCAAAGCAAAGGTCATAACAAATCTAAAAGAGCTTACATAGCATGGGAAAGTGATTCATCTAGTGAAAGCTCATCAAGCGATGAAGAAGAATCAGCAAACCTATGTTTCATGGCTCATCAAAACAAGAAAAAGAAAGCTGTAAGTCATCTTAAACCTGAACTCGTAGATAAGGTATCTCATTCTCAACTAAAACTTGCTTTTGAAGAATTACATAGAGATGCAATTAAAGCTTTCAAACTTTTGGCCTCAAATAAGAAAATATTTTCATATCTTGAATCAAAAGTTGAGAAAACCGAAAGGGATATCGAAGCTTTAAAACAATCTATGCTAGACATTCAAAAGGACAAAGTTGAAATAGATCCTACATCATGGTTTGGTTGTGAGACATGTCACATTTGGCAAAAAGAAGTGAGAGATCTAAAAGCCAAGTTAGACAAGGCTCTACAACCAAAAGTGACTTTTGCGGTTGATCCAAACAAGTTCAAAAGATCGTATACTCCTTTATATAGTAAATACACTTTTGTACCAAAAGTATCAACTAGCAAAACTCCATATTCTCATCATATTACCTGTCATTATTGTTGCAAAAAGGGACATACCATTGAAAAATGCAAATTTAGGAGAATTTTAGTTCCTAAAGGAGTATTTCAATGGTTGCCTAAGTGCAACAAATTGTGTACTCACCATCCAGGACCCAATGAAGATTGGGGACCTTCCACTCTAATTTAATCTCGCAGGAAAAGTGTCTTGACATCGCCGAACGGTGGTGGTTCCTTGACAGCTGGTGCTCAAGACACATATAGGAAGACATACCAATCTTGGTATGTCATCTATGAAGACATGTTGAAGAACCATACTTGGCAAAGGAAATGTAGGTGTCCTAGCCATCGCAAATGTATGAGATACATTACAAATACAGATATTCCGAAAAACACATTGGACGCAGTACTTGATGTGCAAATTGGCAAGTTGCATTGCAAAGAGATTTTAAACCTATTCTTAACAGAATATTGTTTGGGACTATGTCCCGCATCCGGGAGAACATCGAGTAATCGATACTAGATAAGTTTTTCGCAAAAATCAACCTGTAAAACACTCCATCAAAACAATTCATCATCAAATCTAGGAGTATGGCACACTGACAAGAAGACTCCACACAATGATGACAAAACACCTACATATTGAGAAAGCGGTAACATGTTTATTGTTCACTTCCAAAAATTTTATTGATGCTATAATATGCTATCAATTAACATGCTTATAGTGACTTCATGTGCTCTTATCTACTCTTCTCAAATACTTATGTATATGTGTTCATCATTTTCATTCATAACATACAATGGTTGTGCATTCAAGCAAATGACAAAACAAAAATACATCATATAGAAACATTTCTAAGGCATTTTCATCATTGAAAGAAACTTAGGTCGACCTACCCTGTATTTGAGTCGACCTACATAAGAAGCTTCTTTAGAAAAACTAAAAAGGTCCAGTTGCGTCGACCTACTCACAATTTAGGTCGACCTAATTTGGTCATTTGTTTTGTTACTTCTGTTAGGTCGACCCAGCTTCACTTTAGGTCGACCTACTGCGTAAATTTTTCCATATTTGGGTCTGTTAGGTCGACCCGACCCAATATCATTCATTCAAAACATTCCATTCTTGCATTCCCTCTCATTCTCATCTCTTTTGGTACGGCTAACCCTAATTCCTCAAACTCAAAATTGTCAAAAATCATCCCTCTCTCACTCAAAGCATCTCCAACCATGCCTCCAAAATCAAGAAAAGGAAAGGAAATTGCTTCCAGTTCATCATCTCAACCGGTAAGTGCTCTTGTTCATCCTGATTGTAGAGAAAACTTTGAGAAGTGGCAGATGAAAAGGAAAATTGTTAAGCAATATACTTATGATCCAAATCTTGTCGAAAACATGCATATCCCTGATGTCGCTACGTTAATTGAACATCAAAATATTCATCCCTTATTGCAATGTGATACCCCGTACTGTGAAAATACCGTTAGGGCTTTCTATGCAGGATTTACAAAAGGAGACGGTTGTAATTTCCGTTTCAAAATGGGATCTAGGTCGCATGTTGTTGACAAACGGGTCTGGATTAGTATCTTTGGTCTGACAATCGTTGGTGATGAACTCCGTATGGTAGACGGGGATGTACCAGGAAACTATGACCATGAGGCCTACATGAAGTCAATCCTCAAAGATCCTTCCGTATTTGACAGATCAAATGAAACAATAACAGCTGGTCATTTGAAGCGAGATCCTAGGCTCTTGAACTGGGTAATCTCAAGAATCATTCGACCAAGGGCAGGAGGATATTCGAGAATTGAAAGAAATGAAGTGGTGCTCATGTATCTGCTGCAAAATAGAACGCGTTTACACTGGCCTCACTTCCTAGCTGCTAAGTTTCATGAGGTCAAACAGAAAACTACAGCCCTGTGTTATGGTTCAATCATTCAAACAATTGTCAATCACTTTGGTATGCGACTTGATCACTTACACTACACTCGCATACATCAATCCCAGGAATTCTCACAAACCACCTTGACTCTTATGGGATATCATTGGAATCCTGTTAGGAAAACCTATTATCTCATTCAAAAAGGAACAGGGAAGGTTATCTACAACTATGATGATCCTACGGAGTTTGGAAACAATGTAGGAAATGAGGAAGAGGGAAACGATCAAGAAATAGCAAATAATGAGGATCAAACCATGGAAGACATAGTTCATGACACGGATCCAAATTGGCAATATGTTCCGTCTCAACAGGAAGAAATTCCTTGGGGATACACTGCTCCACCTCCACCTGATCAATCCAACATAATATCTATGCTTGAAGCTATGCAACTTCAACAACAGCAGAACTTTGAAACTCAACAGCTTCAATTTCAAACAATGCAGCAGCTTCAACAAGATAGATATGAGGAACAACAACGTCAATACCAATCTTTGTACGGCTTGGTTCAGGAACAAAGGAACGATTTTGAAACGTTTGCATCCAACTCCATATTGAGGCAGAATCAGTTTGAGGAAACGGCATTGCATCGCCATGCTAACATAAGCCAAAGCTTCAACACTCTTAACATGTCTGTGCTGGATTTGTTGGAACAGGTTGAAGAAGATCGACCTCATACATTTCAAAGAGGAAGAGGAAGAAGGGGCAGGCGTTAGGACATATTGTTTATCATATCATCATTTCATTGCATTTCATGCCATTAAGTTTTTGTTTTGTTGTTAAAAACATTATATGATGTAGTACTCTCTGTTTTCTTTTATTAATCTCTTGAAATACTATGTATGTTGTTGGCTTTCTTTAAAACATGATTAGCTCTTATGATTTCACCATTTACATGTTATCTATCTCTGGTCGACCTACTCCTTCAACAGGTCGACCTAACTGGGAGTAAAATTCTGCAAGCTCTGTTAGGTCGACCTAAGCACTACAAGTGGTCGACCTAACTGATCAAGAAAGTTCAAAAATCAGTTTTTCTTGGTTCTAACTGTTATGCAATCATATATATTGTGCAAGGGTAATTATTCAAGCAACACCAACGACTGAAAGATACACAAACGCTTCTCATCTTCGTTCTTCATCATCTCCAACACAATTACACATAATCATTCTTGCGTTGCGGGTTAGTGATGAGTTCGATAACGTCCATGGAACGGAATTGAAGATTCCTAGTGGGTGAAGGTTTGTGGGGTTTGTTGGTGAATAAAATCTGCGGGTTTTGTCCTCCACGACGGGTGGTTCTTGGGGGTTTTTATCAAGAGGCGTTCATTGAGGATTCGGCTGAGTGTAACGATTGAGGAACGGGGAGTTCAAGGAATCAAGACACTGCAGAAGGGAATCAAAGTGAAGCTCTTGGATAACCTTGATCTGGCTCAAGATTAAGGGGGAAGAAGATTCAAAGGATCGACATAATTGGTTTATCGTTTATCGCTTTGTTATCTTCTTTGTATATACTACTTTCAACATTAATGAAAGATTACCCAATTTCAATTTGGAATTGGGGGCAGACGTAGTCGTAGCGAGGACGATCGACGAACTGCCTAAACAAATATCGTGTTCTTGTCGCTTTTCCTTTTTCATTTACATTCTGTTCATATTTGGTTATAATAGCAAATTGATCAACGATTCGAGTGTTAAGATTGTGAACTAAGTTCGTTCATAAACATCACAATCCATCACACATTGAATTACCTTCAATTTGATCATTATCACCAAGTGTTTGTATATTTGTTTCTATCACTCTTACTGCATTGCAAACATTGTCCATCATACAAAAAGTTAATCTGATTTTCATAAGAGAAACATCTTGATTCTGCGACATATACTCTTATCATTTACTTCAAGTCTTTGACTGGTTTTTTAAACACATATATAATCGTTTCGATAGTGGTTCGGAATAGACGCGAGTCGATTCAGAATTCACTTCCGCTGAAAAGTCGTTTAAATCCGTAAAACTGTGAACGATCTATTCACCCCCCCCTCTAGATCCTAAGGCCAGCGTCTAACACTTGGAATGTAGACCTTCTTCCCGTCATGTGTCGCGAGCACCCAGAGTCCAGGTACCATGACTTTTTGCTTTTTGTCCTCTTTGCAGCCAAGGATATTTGCAACAGAAATTATCTTCTCCTTAGGTACCCACATTTTCTTGGGTCCTTTCTTGTTAGTTTTCCTCAAGTTCTGATTGAACTTGGGTTTAGCATCATATTTAACAGGAGGAACAGCATGATATTCTTTAGGTTTGTCAGCATGATATTTCTTAGGATGTGTCACATGCTTCTTGGTGTGAACAATGTTAAAACATTGTGCATGTGAAGTGAGCCTAATATCATGTGCATGGCCATATTTGAACTGATCATACAATGGCTTGTATGTGATTTTCAAATCATCAATAGGTTCAAATTTATGTGAGGTATCACCCTCATAGCCAAAGCCAAACCTTCTGTTTCCAGAAACACCATATATCATAGAAGCAAGATGACTTCTGCCAATACTTCTAGATAAGAACTTTCTGAAGCTCGAGTCATATTCTTTCAGAATATGATTGAGACTCGGAATGGATTTTTCTGTTTCAGAAGGAGATCCACTATCTTTGGATAGATTTAAAACTTTTTCCTTCAGTTCAGAATTTTCCACTTCCAGCTTCTTAGTCTCAAATTCAAACTGCTTCTTCAGCTTTTTGTATTTGATACTAAGATGAGCCTTGAGTTCCAGAAGTTCTGTTAAACTGGAAACTAACTCTTCTCTAGATAGTTCAGAAAATACCTCTTCAGAATCTGATTCTAATGTAGATTCTGATCCATCATCTTCTGTAGCCATCAGCGCGAAGTTGGCTTGCTCTCCTTCAGAGTCTGATTCTGATTTTGATTCAGAATCATCCCATGTTGCCATAAGACCTTTCTTCTTATGAAACTTCTTCTTGGGATTCTCCTTCTGAAGTTTTGGACATTCATTCTTGAAGTGTCCAGGCTCATTGCACTCATAGCAGACAGCCTTCTTCTTGTCAGATCTTCTGTCACCAGAAGATTCTCCTCGTTCAAATCTCTTTGAACTTCTGAAGCCTCTGAACTTCCTTCGCTTGCTCTTCCAGAGTTGATTTACCCTTCTGGAGATCATGGACAGTTCATCTTCTTCTTCTGATTCTGATTCTTCAGAATCTTCTTCTTTAGCCTGAAAAGCGTTAGTGCATTTTTTAATAATAGATTTTAATGCAATAGACTTACCTTTCTTTTGAGGCTCGTTTGCGTCCAGCTTTATTTCATGGCTTCTCAAGGCACTTGAAATTTTGGACTCAGACACGCGATGTCGAACAGGATGTCACGACATTACTATCTGAATATTTTTTAAACAAATGAACAAGAAGTAAACAAACATATAACAACACAAGAAAGTTGTTAACCCAGTTCGGTGCAAACACACCTACATCTGGGGGCTACCAAGCCAGGGAGGAAGTCCACTATAAGTAATATCAATTTAAGGTAATACAGTTCAAGATTACTCCTTTCACTTAATATCTACCCAACGCAACTTCAACCTAATATTACTTAGATCAGAGATTCCACTCACTCCCCCTCAATCACAGCAGTGATGAATAACGCTCAATGAATATGGATAGAAGACACACTTCAAAGACACAGCTTGATCTTGCTTAAAAGCTTCAATCAAGTACAATGGTACTCTTGCTTAAAAGCTTCAAGTACTTCTTACAACTCAAACAAAAACACCTAGACCAAGACAATCATCATGATGATTGTTTGGCTTACAAGAAAGCTAGAACACAACAACTTAAACACGAAGAACTCTTAAAGCTTCTCAATACAAAAACCCTAATCCGATCTGCAGCTTCTTCATAATATATATAGCCTTCAGAAAACGCAGCAGCTGGGCCTTGGATCCGAATTAGTTTTAAACCTAATAAAACTAATTTCCACAAATCAAGGAACCTAAAATAAGAGCAATTAAAGACGTCCTTGAACAGATCAAAATCCAATATTTCCAAGTAAAGCGCATAGGATCTTAACAGATCACATAACCATAATTAGTAACAGAATAAGACGTAACAGCTACGAATGTCATGACATCGGCCTTGACATCAGGTAAAGGCCTGCATAAGTAAAACTTCACAACAGTAGAATGCATGTCATGACACCAATTTTGACATGATAAAATCACAATGAGTTTTACCAAAAATTACAGCCAATCAACAACATCTACAAACTCCCCCTTTGGCAAATTTTTGGCTAAAACATGAATAGATGTAACCATAAAATATCCGAGCATACACAGCAGCCAACAACACCAAGAATACAGAAAAATAAATTCTGTAGGCAAACAATACAGAAAAATAAATTCTGTAGGCAAACAACAGCCAGCTTGATTAATCACCAGAAATCCAGAAAACATCTATTTAATCATCTGTTACAGAATACCACTTATCATTGTCAAGGAGAACCAGAAAACATCCAAAATATCAGAAAACAACAAAAAAACCAAAATATCCAACAACCAATATCCAACAAAAATAACCAACAACCAAAATATCCATCACTCCCCCTTTTTAGCCACAAAAGGAGCCAAACACAAACAGAAGGATCAGCATGAAAGAAATACCAGAAGAAGAGCTAATTGTCAGAACCATCAGTCTCTTCATCACTAGAGCCACTAATCTCTTCATCACTAGAGCCACTAGTCTCTTCATCAGCATCACTACTCCCAGTATCTTCAGTACCCTCACCATCCTCGGCCTCTTCCTTATCACCACTATCAGCACCCTTGTCTTCATCCATATTGTCACCATCGCTTCCACCAGCATGATCATCATCTGTAGACTGTTCAAGACTTTGAATGAGCTTTTCAAGCTTCATCTTCCTGTTGTCCAACTCCTTACAAGTCTTTTTCAGCTCAGCAATGAGAAAGGTTTTGTTCACAGACTTGCTGGGTTGTGATGTCCCAGCAGATGTTATGTCATCTGACCTTTGGAGCAGCTTATAGTGAAATGACAAAGCACTCTCCCTCTTACATACAAAATCTTTAGCTTTCAGAATTCCAGGGTGTTGCTTGAGGATTATCCCACATATCAGGGATGGAAAAGCAATGGGTAGCTTGGTAGCAGAAGTACCAACCTGCCTCATAGTTTGATCAAATATGTAGGTCCCATAGTCAAATTTTGTCTTGGTTCCCACAGCATATATGAATCTACCTAGGCCAACAGCAATGGTAGAATTGTGATTGGTAGGCACCCAGTTTGCAGCACCAATTTTGTGCAGCAAGGCATACCTGACATTCAAAAGACTAGCAGACAATTTACTCTTTATGGGCCATTTCTTAACCTTACCACCAGTGATAACTTTGCATACTTCATTGTCGATTACTTCAAGCTCAGGTTGAGCCTCAGCATCTCTACCTAGATAGAGGTTGATAACAGTAGGGAAAAATCTATACATTTTCTTCTAACATACACCTTATGAAAATCCTCAGTTCTTCCATCAACACAATCTTGAGACAAATTCACTATAAATTCCTTCACGAGCATTTCATAGCATTTAGAAAAATGAGTAACAGTTTTAAGCAAACCTGCAGATTTGATGAGCTTCATGACCTCTTGACATTCCAGAGCATCATTTGCAAGTTCTCTTTCTAGAGCCAGCCTTCTTTGATAAACAAACTTCCACTGGATAGCATTTGAAGCATAGTGCAGATAAATGTTGTCCAAGGGAACATCACGGACCTTTGTGGAGGATTTTGTGACAGCAATCTTCTTCTTTGAAGGGATGTCAGGGACATCACTTAGGACATTGTCTTCGGAGTCAGAAACACTTCTTTCTTTTCTCTTCTTCACAGCAACCTTGCTCCCAGTTCTTGAAGACTCAGCAGAGACCTTCTTGATCTTTTCTTTGGTGGCATTCTTTAGAGGAGCAACCTTTGTCTTGGGGGGATGTTGATCATCAACCTGCTTTCCCCTTCGAGCCCTGACTCTGTTGGAAATGCTGGAGATGAGGTCATCATCAGCAATGTCAATAGGATTATCAAGATTATCCAGATCCACCACATCATTTCTATTGTCAGTAGGGCGAGTAGCCTTCTCTTTAGGAGAAGCAGCAGTGACCTCTTCAGCTTTCTCTGTTTCAAGAATCTCCGCATCTTTATCTTCAGATGCTTCAACATCTTTAGCATCAGAGCCTTCAACATTGTTGGTTTCAGATGTCTCAACATCAGCATGATCCTTGCTAGCATCAACCTGATTATCTTTGTTGTTCTCAGGAGCAGGAGCTTGGGCTAAAGGGACAGATATTCCTTCTACCTTGTGACCTTCATTCAAGATTCTTGTGACAAGGCCTGCGATTGCATTGTGGACATAAGCAGTCCCTTCTTTATCCCTAGCAGAGAACGTTTCTGGAATAGACCCACCAGTTGATTTTCTTGCATGCATCTTTCTTGGTATACTACCAACAGGATCAATGGCTGGGACCGAGTTCAATGGCAAAACATCCAGTACAACATCCTGATCACCTACCATATTTGGTGCCCTAGAGTCGGATGCAGTTTCAGAGCGAGGAATCGTGTTCTTTGAGGGAGAGGTCTGAGACATGTTGAGAGTGAATGGTATGATGGAGAGAGGTTTGTGAACGCAGCGAATCAGAGAGGTAGCGTGAATGCTGAAAATAGGTTTTGTGGGAATGGGAACCGTTTGGAGAAGGTGTAAAAGAGGGGGAAAATACACTTTAATATGTAATGATAACAAATATTTGGAGAGAAGGATACTGTTGGCCCCACACCCGGTTAATTGCTATAATTCTTCACAAAGACAAATGCCTAGCTTACTTCTCAAATTTTCAAATTGATTAGCATCCAAAGCTTTTGTGAAAATATCAGCCAGTTGGAGAATAGTAGCAACATGTTCTAAGGCAATTACTTTATCTTCAACAAGATCTCTTATAAAGTGATGCCTAATATCAATGTGCTTGGTCCTGCTATGCTGGATAGGATTCTTTGAGATGTTAATGGCACTTAGGTTGTCACAATATAATGTCATGACATCTTGTGTGACATTATATTCTGTTAGCATTTGTTTCATCCAAACGAGCTGAGAACAGCTACTTCCTGCTGCAATGTATTCTGCCTCTGCAGTAGATAGGGATACACAATTTTGTTTCTTACTGAACCATGAGATGAGGTTATTTCCCAAGAAGAAACATCCTCCTGAAGTACTTTTTCTGTCATCAGCACTTCCAGCCCAGTCTACATCACAATATCCAGTGAGAATTGGTTCACACCCATGAGAGTAGAGCATGCCATACTCACAAGTACCATTCACATATTTCAGAATCCTCTTGACTTGATTTATGTGACTGATCTTGGGTTCTGCTTGATATCTGGCACACACCCCAACAGCAAAAGCAATATCAAGCCTACTAGCTGTGAGATACAGCAGGCTTCCTATCATGCTTCTATACAAACTTTGATCAACATTTGTGCCCTTTTCATCTTTGGACAATTTTAAATGAGTAGGTGCAGGTGTTCTTTTGTGACTAGCATTCTCCATCCCAAATTTTTTGACAATGTTTTTGGCATACTTGCTCTGAGAGAGAAAAATTGAGTCTTCCATCTGTTTAACTTGCAGACCAAGAAAGTAAGTTAATTCTCCAACTAGACTCATTTCAAATTCTGATTGCATCTGGTCAACAAAATGTTTAATCATCGTGTCTGACATCCCACCAAACACAATATCATCCACATAGATTTGAGCAATCAGGATCTTTCCTCCTTCATCTTTAACAAAGAGAGTTTTATCTATCCCTCCTTTCCTGTAACCATTACTAGTAAGAAACTCAGTTAGTCTCTCATACCAAGCTCTAGGGGCTTGTTTCAGCCCATAAAGAGCTTTTCTTAGTTTGTACACATGATTAGGATGGTTTGGTTCAGCAAAGCCTTTAGGTTGTTCCACATAGACTTCCTCACTCAAGTAACCATTTAAGAAAGCACTCTTCACATCCATCTGGTATAGTTTGAATTTCATAATGCAAGCAACTCCTAACAACAATCTAATTGACTCAAGTCTAGCAACAGGAGCAAAAGTTTCATCAAAGTCAATTCCTTCAACTTGAGTGTATCCTTGAGCAACTAGCCTTGCTTTGTTTCTGATTATAGTTCCCAGTTCATCTGACTTATTCTTGTAAACCCATTTAGTTCCAATGACATTTGTATCTTTAGGTCTTGGAACCAGCTCCCATACTTCATTCCTTTCAAACTGGCCTAATTCTTCTTGCATAACATTAATCCAAAACTCATCTGTCAAAGCTTCCTTAACATTCTTGGGTTCAATTTTTGATACAAAACAGGAGTTTGAGACCTGTTCTCTTGACCTTGAAACAACTCCACTATTGGGATCTCCTATAATAAGTTCACTAGGATGATCTTTTTGAACTCTTATAGATGGTCCTTTGTTAGAGGGTTCAGCTTCAGCTTTTGCAATAGTGGGGCTGCAATCATCTTCTTTCTTAGATTCTTCAGCTGCGTGTTCCCAGAATGTTCCAACATCATATGTGACATCTGCTTGTTTGTGTTCATCATCAACCACCACATTTATGGATTCCATGATTATCCTCGTTCTTGAGTTGAAAACTCTATAGGCTCTGCTGTTTGTAGAGTATCCAAGAAAAATCCCTTCATCACTCTTGGAATCCATCTTCCTTCTGTGATCTCTATCAGCAAGAATGTAAGACTTACTACCAAACACATGGAAGTATTTGACAGTGGGTTTTCTCCCCTTCCAGATCTCATACAGAGTGGTAGAGGTTCCTTTCCTTAAGGTAACTCTATTATGAACATAACAGGCAGTATTCATGGCTTCAGCCCAGAAATAAATAGGGAGTTTCTTAGCATGAATCATAGCTCTGGCTGATTCTTGAATGGTTCTGTTTTTCCTTTCAACAACCCCATTTTGCTGTGGAGTAATAGGAGATGAAAACTCATGGTGTATACCTTCAGAGGAGCAAAAATCAGCAAATTTTTGATTCTCAAATTCCTTTCCATGATCACTTCTGATTCTTACAACATCATTTTCCTTTTCCCTTTGAATTCTTTGACACAGGTCTTTGAAAACATCAAACACATCTGACTTTTCTCTAATGAAGTTTATCCAAGTGTATCTGGAGTAATCGTCCACAACCACATAAGCATATTTCTTTCCTCCAAGACTTTCCATTTGCATAGGTCCCATCAGGTCCATGTGAAGCAGTTCTAGAACCCTGGAAGTAGTCAGATGTCTAACCTTTGGATGTGACATCCTGGTTTGTTTTCCTACCTGACATTCACCACAAATTCTTCCTTCATCAATTTGTAACTTGGGAATTCCTCTCACAGCTTCCATAGAAATAATCTTTTTCATACCTCTTAGATGAAGGTGACCAAGTTTTTGATGCCACAACTTTGCTTCTTCTTCTTTAGAACATACAGTTGAGTAGTTAGATTCATGAGAGACCCACAAGTAACAGTTATCTTTGGATCTGACTCCCCTCATTACTACATTCTTTCCTTTATCAGTGACCACACACTCAGTTTTAGTGAAGTTAACTTGGTATCCTTGGTCACAAAGTTGACTAATACTTATGAGATTAGCAGTCAAGCCTTTGATCAACAAGACACCTTCCAGATTTGGAACTCCTGAGCAGTCTAGTTTTCCAACCCCTTTGATTTCTCCTTTAGCTCCATCCCCAAAGGTTACATAGCTAGTAGAATGGTTTTTGATATCTACTAATAGATTCTTGATTCCAGTCATGTGTCTGAAGCATCCACTGTCAAAATACCAATCTTCTTTGGCTGATACTCTAAGAGATGTATGAGCTATTAAGGCCATATTTTTAGGTGTCCACTGTTGCTTCTTGATGGGCATGATCTGCTTGGGTCTGTAGTATGGAGCTTGGTCTGGGTAACCATATAATCTGAAACAGAAGGGCTTAATATGTCCAAATCTACCAAAGTAATGACATCTCCATCTTTGAAATTTCTTCTTCATTCTACTTTTGTCATGATGTTGAGTCACATGTTGTGACATCGGGTTCAACATCTTGGATTCTGGTTTAGTATTACTGCTAGCTTGAGGATGTTTCATAGCACCAACAAATCCTATACCAGACATATCTCCTGAACTCTTTCCAATCTGTAGAATCTCTTCCAACATATCAGAACCACTGTTTAACATTTTGACAGATTTTGACATCTGATCAAGTTTGGATTTTAGCATGGTAACTTCACTGTTTAGACCAGATATAGTTTCACGAAGCCCTGTGTTATCTGCCTCCAACTGAACTATGTATTTCTTCTGCTTTTCACCTTGTTGACAGACTTCAGCACTTCTGATACATAGCTTTCTGTAGGATGCTGCCAATTCCTCAAAGGTTAACTCATCTTCGCTAGAATCTTCATCAGAGACACAAACACCAGTAAGGGCTGTGACATGTTTTGCAGATTCTTCTTCACCATCACTCTCAGAATCTTCATCAGACCAAGAGACTGACAGTCCTTTCTTTTGTTTCTTCAGAAAAGTGGGACATTCAGCTCTAATATGTCCATATCCTTCACATCCATGACACTGAATTCCTTTGCTTTGATTGTACTTTTCTTCAGGTTTAACCTTTCTGCTAGAATCATAGGATCTGTTAGTGTCAGAAAGAATGTTCTTGACATTTGGTCTTGACTTCTGATCCATTCTTCTTATAATCCTGTTAAATTGTCTTCCAAGCATGGCTATAAATTCAGTTAGATTTTCTTCTCTACCTTCCTCTTCTTCTTCTTGAGAGTTGGACACAAAAGCTAGGCTTTTATTTTTCTTTTCAGTATTGTCACTGATTCCCATCTCAAAGGTTTGAAGGGATCCAATTAATTCTTCTACCTTCATCTTGCTGATATCCTGTGCTTCTTCTATAGTTGTGACTTTCATATCAAATCTCTTAGGCAAGGATCTAAGGATCTTTCTCACCAGCTTTTCATCTGACATTTTTTCTCCTAAAGCTCCTGAGGTATTAGCAATTTCAAGTATATTCATGTGAAACTCTGGAATACTTTCATCATCTTTCATCCTTAGATTCTCAAACTTTGTAGTTAGCAACTGAAGTCTTGACATTTTAACTTTGGAAGTGCCTTCATGGGTAGTTCTGAGGGTATCCCAAACATCTTTGGCTAGTTCACAATGGTGTACTAGTCTGAATATATTCCTATCAATTCCATTGAATAGAGCATTTAAAGCTTTAGAGTTGCCAAGAGCCAGTTCCTCCTCATCTTTGCTCCAATTTTCCTCAGGTGTGAGGGATGACTTGCCATCCTTATCAATAGTGACAGGATGTTCCCATCCTTTGTTTGCAGCTCTCCATGCTTTACTATCCAAGGATTTCAGAAAAGCCACCATACGAGGTTTCCAATAATCATAATTAGATCCATCCAGAATGGGTGGTCTGTTCGCAAATCCACCACCTTCCTTGTCCATAGTACCAGAAAATGCTGTCCCTAGATCTCACCCAGTAAGAAAAACAGGCAGGGTGCCTGCTCTGATGCCAATTGAAATTCTGGACTCAGACACGCGATGTCGAACAGGATGTCACGACATTACTATCTGAATATTTTTTAAACAAATGAACAAGAAGTAAGCAAACATATAACAACACAAGAAAGTTGTTAACCCAGTTCGGTGCAAACACACCTACATCTGGGGGCTACCAAGCCAGGGAGGAAGTACAGTATAAGTAATATCAATTTAAGGTAATACAGTTCAAGATTACTCCTTTCACTTAATATCTACCCAATGCAACTTCAACCTAATATTACTTAAATCAGAAATTCCACTCACTCCCCCTCAATCACAGCAGTGATGAATAACGCTCAATGAATATGGATAGAAGACACACTTCAAAGACACAGCTTGATCTTGCTTAAAAGCTTCAATCAAGTACAATGGTACTCTTGCTTAAAAGCTTCAAGTACTTCTTACAACTCAAACAAAAACACCTAGACCAAGACAATCATCATGATGATTGTTTGGCTTACAAGAAAGCTAGAACACAACAACTTAAACACGAAGAACTCTTAAAGCTTCTCAATACAAAAACCCTAATCCGGTCTGCAGCTTCTTCATAATATATATAGCCTTCAGAAAACGCAGCAGCTGGGCCTTGGATCCTAATTAGTTTTAAACCTAATAAAACTAATTTCCACAAATCAAGGAACCTAAAATAAGAGCAATTAAAGACGTCCTTGAACAGATCAAAATCCAATATTTCCAAGTAAAGCGCATAGGATCTTAACAGATCACATAACCATAATTAGTAACAGAATAAGACGTAACAGCTACGAATGTCATGACATCGGCCTTGACATCAGGTAAAGGCCTGCATAAGTAAAACTTCACAACAGTAGAATGCATGTCATGACACCAGTTTTGACATGATAAAATCACAATGAGTTTTACCAAAAATTACAGCCAATCAACAACATCTACAGCACTGATAAGCTCTTCCAAAGAAACTTCATTCAGATTCTTTGCAATCTTGAATGCTGTTACCATTGCACCCCATCTTCTGGGTAAGCTTCTGATAATCTTCTTTACATGATCAACCTTGGTGTAGCCTTTATCCAGAACTCTTAATCCAGCAGTTAGCGTTTGAAATCTTGAGAACATCTTCTCAATGTTTTCATCATCCTCCATCTTGAAGGCTTCATATCTCTGGATTAGAGCAAGAGCTTTAGTCTCCTTGACTTGAGCATTTCCCTCATGGGTCATTTTCAATGACTCATATATATCATAGGCCGTTTCCCTGTTAGATATCTTCTCATACTCAGCATGAGAGATAGCATTCAGCAAAACAGTTCTACATTTATGATGATTCTTGAAAAGCTTCTTCTGATCATCATACATTTCTTGCCTTGTAAGCCTTACACCACTAGCTTTCACTGGATGTTTGTAACCATCCATCAGAAGATCCCATAGTTCACCATCTAGACCAAGAAAGTAACTTTCCAGTATTCAAAGTTTTCACCATCAAATACTGGTGGTCTAGTATAACCATTGTTACCATTATATTGCTCAGCAGAGCCAGATGTAGATGCAGGTGGGTTTGTTGAAATTTCACCAGCCATCTTTTACTGAAGCGTTTTTCTCTTCCTGAATCTTTTCTAAACACGGTTAAGTGCTTGCACCTTAGAACCGGCGCTCTGATGCCAATTGAAGGATAGAAAAACACTTAGAAAGGGGGGGGGGGGGGGTTGAATAAGTGTAGTTTAAAAACTTGAACGATAAAAACAAATTGCACAGTTATTTTTATCCTGGTTCGTTGTTAACTAAACTACTCCAGTCCACCCCCTTGGAGTGATTTACCTCACTTGAGGATTTAATCCACTAATCTCAACAGATTATAATGGTTTTCCACTTAGTCCGCGACTAAGTCTTCTAGAGTATCCTGATCACAACCTGATCACTCCAGGAACAATTGCTTAGACACAAGCTAAGACTTTCTAGAGTATCCTGACCACCACGTGATCACTCTAGTTACAACTGCTTAGACACAAGCTAAGACTTCCTAGAGTATCCTGATCACACTTGATCACTCTAGTTACTTACAAATTAATGTAATCAAATTCTAAGAGTATTACAATGCTTCTGAAAAGCTATAATCACAACAATGATATTTCTCTTAAAGTTTAAGCTTAATCTCACTAATATATTACAACAGCAATGTAGTGAGCTTTGATGAAGATGAAGTTTGTGAGCTTTGATTTGAACAGCGTTTCAGCAAGTTAATTATCAGCAGATTCGGTTACTTTGCTTCTCATCAGAACTTCATATTTATAGGCACTTGAGAAGATGACCGTTGGGAGCATTTAATGCTTTGCGTATTCCGTACAGCATTGCATTTAATGTTTCACTCTTTTGTCAACTACCTCGAGCCTTGTTTACGCCGTGTCTACTGACGTTGCCTTTAATAGCTTCTAACGTTCCTTTTGTCAGTCAGCGTAGCCTGCCATCTTGTACTTGCTTCTGATCTAATGTTTGTGTATATGACGTTTGAATATCATCAGAGTCAAACAGCTTGGTGCAGAGCATCTTCTTGTCTTCTGACCTTGAAGTGCTTCTGAGCGTAATACCATGAGAACTTCAGTGCTTCTGCTTCTGATTTCAAGTTCTTCTGATGCTTCCATAGACCGATGTTCTGATTCTGCTTGACCATCTTCTGATGTCTTGCCATACCATGTTCTGATGTTGCATGCTGAACCTTCTGAGGCAAAGCTTCTGAGCGCTGATTTGTGCATACTCTTTATATATATTTCCTGAAAGGGAAATTGCAATGTATTAGAGTACCACATTATCTCATCCAAAATTCATATCCTTGTTATCATCAAAACTAAGAATATTGATCAGAACAAATCTTGTTCTAACATAGAATTCCCAAGAGCAAGTTCATCCTCTTATTTGTTCCAGTCTTCTTCAGGCTTTAGCTAAGTAGTGGGTTATTTGTCTGCTCTGATAACAAAGGGATGCTTCCAACCTTTCAAAATCGCCTTCCAAGCCCTACTGTCTATCGATTTCAAGGAAGCTGCCATACGGGGTTTCCAGTATTCATAATTACTTCCATCCATAATGGGTGGTCTGCTCAAGAATCCTCTGTCCTTGTCCATCGTACCAGAAAGTAACTTCCCTATATCTCACCCAGATGCAGAGCAGGATACCTGATCTGATACCAATTGAAATTCTGGTATCAGATATGTGATGCTGAATGACATGTCACGACACAAATATCTGTTGATTACGATTTAAGGAACAAGATGGTAGCAGTAACAAAAATAGTGCAGAAAGGTAAATAACACAAGGAATTGTTTACCCAATTTAGATTAACCTTCATACTCTGGGGGATACCAAGCCAGGGATGAAATCACTATCCGATAGTTACAATTTGAAGCTAAACTCCCCCGTTTACAACTTCTCACTTAATCACTTCCCTTCCTATGACTTCTACCTAAGACTCACCTAGGTATGAGGCCCTCCTCAAATCCCCTCAATCACAACACCCTGTGACAAAATAATGCAAACAATAAACCGTAGAAGACATTCTTTAAAGATGCACAATTCTCAATGCTTAAAAGATTATGAGAACGACACTACTCTCCTTGCTTAACGGCTTCAAATATTAAACTAGCATTCAACACCTACATGTTTGTGAATGCACACATATGGAACTTACAGCACAGTTATCAAATAAGGATTCATATAACCCTAAAAACACAAATCAGTTCCACAATAAAGGACTCTAAAACCTAACACACTGTAAGCACAAAACACAGAGTCCTTAACAAAAGTCACACCGCACAATTAGGATTAGCTGGTCTTTTATAGAGCAGGATGCAGACATGGGCTTGGGCCATTCCCCAAATAGGGTTCTACCCATAAAACCTCCAAGATATAAGGTCATAGAAACTCCAATATTGTTGCTCAGATGCTCAGCCAGGAGTTTATACTCACATCTGATATCCAAACATGTCGAAAACAATTTTCTATCTTAAGGTTGTCTGGTGTCTATTTATGACTTGTGTTCTGATTTATGAAGAACTATTGTGACTTGTGATCTGAGTTACACCATTTCTATACCCAGTATGACATATTATGCAGGTAGTTCTTTGAGTAAGGGGGAGAATTGTACATCTTCTTCCTCATGTTCACCAAATGACTTTTAGGAGTTTCTATCTAACAATCCTGAGGTTGTTGTTCCTTGGTGTTCAAGATCTGGAGCAAATGGAGCTGATTCAGAATGTTGTTCAAGATGTCGGACAAGATGTTTTGACAACATAAAACTCTAAAGAAGATCTCCATGTTACGGTATACAGTAGTTACTGAGGACTACTATTGGTTTGGCTATTACTGTATTCCCTTGGGTTTTAAATATAATTGTTTTTATTTGTTTTAGCCAAAAATATAATTGTTTTAAATATAGTAGGTATTTTTTCTGAGACGACGAGCTAGTTTACTTAAGTCGGTTGGAACGACAAAGGCATTAGCATAGTCAAACATAGTGAGACATGCAACATTGTTCCTGGCTGGACATCCAATTACTTTAGCAATGGATGCTTCAGAAATTGTGAGATGAATTCCATGAATGGAGGAAACAATACTCAAGTTATCTTCACTGACTGAAGCATTTACCCATAAGTTTTTGACAATATTTGGAGGGACAAGACAATTTAGGAGAGAAATATGGAACCCCCATCCATGTTTATGGCAGACGTTGATCTAATAGTTCTCTCTTTTGGCCAACCATAGATTTTGTTCTTTTATGACTGTGAGGGCTGTTTGGGTTGACATGATGGAAGGAAGTATTAATGAGAGAACAAACTGACACAAATTGAATAGATGGAAGTTACGAAAGGAAGGCTTTTTATAGAGGATTGATGAGAAGAGAAAGCGTTTGGACTAGGTAATCAATGAATGGACTCGCATGCATTATGGAATGAAGAGAAAGAGAATAACATTTCAATAACCAAGGAAATAGTAGTGTTATGATTAAAGACTTTTAGGGATAACGTAGAGAAATTAATGCAACAGTTACCAAGACTTATTAATCATTTTGCTTTACATGCGCGACCTTTCAAATTTTTAACATGTGCTCAACAATCTCAGGTTTACGTGGATTAGCAGTTTTTTATGCTGAACTTCTGACTCATCTTAGAAAACAAACTTCTGATCCAAGAAGGTCAGAAATTTCTAGATGATAATCTTGTAGATAGTTCAACTTGTACTTCAGAACTTAACCAAGATTTCATTTAGGACACAAATCCATACTAATATTATTTATAATGAACTTGAATCTATCTTCAGAAAGTGGTTTTGTGAAAATATCAGCCCATTGATGGTCTGTGTCAGTAAAGTTTAAGCTTATCCCTTTCTGAATATAGTCTCTGATGAAATGATGCTTAATTTCTATATGTTTAGCTTTAGAGTGAAGAATAGGATTTTTGGAAAGGCATATAGCAGAAGTATTATCACAGAAGATAGGAATCTTATGCTCATAGATGTGATAATCTTCTAACTAACTCTTCATCCAAAGCATTTGAGTGCTACATCCTGCATCAACAACATACTCAGCTTCTGTAATTGATAGTGCAATGGTAGCTTGCTTTTTGCTATACCAGGAGATCAGATTATTTCCTAGAAACTGACAGCTTCTAGATGTACTTTTACGTTCAATTCTATCTCCAGCAAAGTCAGCATCACAATCACCTACTAAGTTAAACTCACTGGATTTTCTGTAACATAGTCCAACATTAGTAGTACCTTTCAAATACCTTAGAATTCTCTTAACAACAGTCAAGTGTGATTCTCTAGGATCTGATTGGAATCTTATACACAAACACACGCTAAATAGAATATCGGGCCTAGATGCAGTTAGGTAGAGTAGCGATCTGATCATACCTCTGTAGAGCTTCTGATCTACCTTCTTACTTACCTCTTCTTTGCCTAAGATGCAAGTAGGATGCATTATGGTTTTTTCTTCTTTACTTTCTGATAATTTGAATTTCTTCAGAAGTTCTTTGACATATTTTCCTTGATGATTGTAAGTGCCTTCAGAAGTTTGGATTATTTGAATTCCCAAAACGAATTTAAGCTCCCCCATCATGCTCATTTCAAATTCTTCCTGCATAGACTTAGCAAATTCTTTTCCAAGAGAGATATTAGAAGTTCCAAAGATAATATCATCCACATATATTTGACAAATTAAGATATCATTTTTGAATGATTTACGAAAGAGTGTTGTATCAACTTTCCCTCTTGTGAAACCTTTATCTAGGAGAAATGAGCTAATTCGTTCATACCAAACTCTGGGAGCTTGTTTTAAACCATATAAAGATTTCTTTAATTTAAAAACATGTTCAGGATGAATAGAATTATCAAAGCCAGGGGGTTGATGAACATACACCTCTTCTTCGATGTAACCATTTAAAAATGCACTTTTAACATCCATTTGATATAAAGTTATGTTAAATTGAGCAGCATAGGCAATTAATAATAGGGGTGCTCATGGACGGTTATTATCCATAACCAGTCCATATCCATATATTATCCATTTAGCATAACCGGATTTTAAAACCAATTGTCATAACCGGTTTTATTTTTTCAAAACCGGTTATATCCACAACCAGATTTAATAACCGGTTTTGATTTAATAACTATTTTTTAGTTTGATAACCGGTTTTATAATTTAAACTTATTAAAAATTATCCAGTTTTGAACATAAAAATTCACTTTTTAAAAATTGAATATTTATTTTTTTATAATCGTTTTCGGCATAAAACTGATAAGCTATTTCAGCAAACATTTGGGATTATTACAAGAGATAAACGGTTAAAGCTACATGTTTGTTACATATAAAAAATCTCTTTACTGTGATTGAAACAATATATAACTAATAAATTGGCATTTTGCAGTAACTATTCACTCTGTCATTATCCATTCTCCTTGCAGCAGCATAAGTGAATCTCCTATTGATCGCACCCTTCAAAAGATACAAAAGTTAAAAATATATATGAAATATATTGTATGTTATTTATTTCAGATGTAGCCTAATTAGTAATCACCAACACATGTGACTCCATTCAACTTTATCAAATTATTACATGTATCAGTGTATCGGTGTTGTGTCAGTGTTTCATTATTGACTACAATGGTTGCATCTTTTCCTTTTGGATTCCATGAAAGTGGTGTTTCTGTGTATTTGACACAATTTTAATCCAATTATGACAGTCTTGACTTTAAGATAAGAAACTAATCCGATGAGATAATCTAATAGAACCAATTCCAAATTGCAACTAAGTCAGAACCAATACCAAAGCACAGCTGAGACAACTAGTACCAAACTAAAAGACAAACAAACAATATGTTAAAACAGCATGACAAGTTGGTTATGCCTTCAAACATTCCCTTAAACTAACACAAACACCGTTGATCCTAGAGGAATACCGACATTTAAGAAGTAAGCATTAAAGCAAGATAATACCTCAGTTATAATTGTCTTCAATCCTCATCAAGGGCAACATAACTATTATCTCCATTAGATGCACTTTGCACAAAAAATTCTGAAACATCAAGCTAGAAGTATTAAATATAAAAGCCATAGAATCTATACATCAAATGCTAGAAATAGACATCCTTCAAACATAAATTCTTCAGCTAAGAAAACTATTGTACTTAAAACTTCAGCTAGACTTGAGAATTAAAGTACAGCATAATTGAACATATACTAGTTATAAAGCACTACAAATTGAATCAATAATTCAAACTTTGGAACCAAAAATTAAATTATCTGAAAAACTCAAGAGTTAAACAAAAGAGGGTAAAGGTGTTGATGGAAATAGAGTTAATGTTATTGCTGTTTGTCACACTGATAATTGTCTTCAATCCTCATCAAGGGCAACATAACTATTATCTCCATTAGATGCACTTTGCAAAAAAAATTCTGAAAAATCAAGCTAGAAGTATTAAATATAAAAGCCATAGAATCTAAACATCAAATGCTAGAAATAGACATCCTTCAAACATAAATTCTTCAGCTAAGAAAACTATTATACTTAAAACTTCAGCTAGACTTGAGAATTAAAGTACAGCATAGTTGAACATATACTAGTTATAAAGCACTACAAATTGAATCAATAATTCAAACTTTGGAACCAAAAATTAAATTATCTGAAAAACTCAAGAGTTAAACAAAAGAGGGTAAAGGTGTTGATGGAAATAGTGTTAATGTTATTGCTGTTTGTCACACTGATAATTGTCTTCAATCCTCATCAAGGGCAACATAACTATTATCTCCATTAGATGCACTTTGCAAAAAAAATTCTGAAAAATCAAGCTAGAAGTATTAAATATAAAAGCCATAGAATCTAAACATCAAATGCTAGAAATAGACATCCTTCAAACATAAATTCTTCAGCTAAGAAAACTATTGTACTTAAAACTTCAGCTAGACTTGAGAATTAAAGTACAGCATAATTGAACATATACTAGTTATAAAGCACTACAAATTGAATCAATAATTCAAACTTTGGAACCAAAAATTAAATTATCTGAAAAACTCAAGAGTTAAACAAAAGAGGGTAAAGGTGTTGATGGAAATAGAGTTAATGTTATTGCTGTTTGTCACACTGATACCTCACAATGGAATCCTAAACATTTGGCTTTTCAAGAGCTTAAAGTTTAACCAGGAATTGTTCCTGTTTGTTACTTCCTTCCACAAGATCATGTTGTTTGGGTTTCCAAGTAGAAACAAAAAAATCCTATTGGTGACATTGAAGAATAATTATGCAGCTTTAACATAATAAATTGAACTATGAAATCTAATCTAGTACTTTATAACCGCTGGTCTTGCCATGATTAATCCTCTGGTAATTCAGTTTTTAAATTCAATAGTTGATTTTTATTTGTTTCTCTTTGATTCAAGTAGAACAATGATATCAAGACATTCTATAACAAATTAAATTTATGTAAATTTCACAATAACAAAACTTTAAAATGCAAACAATAACAATAAAGCTAAAATTACCTCGCTCAATTTTCTCAAGCTCGTCGATATCATCTTGCGTAGGCAATGGCGAAGGTGATCCACCAAGCCAATCTTCTGTGCAAATAAGTGCTTCCACGAATCTAGCGGTTAGGCGACTGCGATATTCATCGAGCACCCTTCCTCCAGCACTGAAGGCAGACTCAGAAGCTACCATTGAGACGGGTATAGCTATAACCTCTCTCGCAATGTTAGCTGGGATTGGAAGTCGACTTGAATGTACCTTCCACCAAGTCAAGATATCAAAGTTAGGAATATCACCTTCTAACCCATCTTCAAAGTACTTTGTTAATTCTGATTTCACTCCACTTGACTTGAGACCACTGGATTGCAAAAATATCCCATAATAATATTCGGGATTTCCAATTCGTCCAACTAATTCAGGGGGTTCAACAAAGCTACTTTGAGATCCACTTGTCGCACCACTATTATACTCCTCAAATATGGTTTTCAAATCCGATTCTAATTTATCCTTCAGGATTTCAGCATTTTGTTTATCAAAGTTTTTTTTCGATAAACCAACGAGCATGCACCAATTTTTTCCAAGGATCTAACACAAAAGAAATTAACAACATGTTCAATTTCTTAGGACTTCCCCAATACTTATCATATTTCTCCTTCATCTTTAAAGCTATATTCCTTGTATGAGCTAAAGATGGCTCTTTAGAATCGCACATGTTTTTTATAGCCAAACCAATTGAAAATACCTCTGCCAAGTACATATTACTTGTCACATATGTTGAACCTGATATGCGCAAAGTTGAAGCCTTAAAAACTTCCAAAAATAGAGCAACCTCGCGTGCTTTCTCCCAATCTTAAGCGGTAGGAATGGCACTCCGTTTCTCAAGTTCTTCACAATACTTAGCATCAATAATCTCAAACTCGAGAAAGGAATTTGAAGTTGTAGAGCAGCCTTCAACATGTCATATGTTGAATTCCATCGAGTATCACAATCAAATTGAACACTACCCTTATATTCAATATGTCTACTTCTAACACATGCGAGAAACTTATGTTCTCGACTCGGGGAAGACTTAACATACTTGACAGCACCCCTAATTCTTGAAATTGAAATATCAATTTCTTTTAGACCTTCTTTAACCACTAAATTCATGATGTGTGCACAACATCTTGTATGAAAGTGATCTCAATTCAGAACCAAATTATTTCTCAAACTTAGCCTCCTTTTGAGATTTTCAATCCCGCGATCATTTGATGACGCATTGTCAACTGTCACACTCAAAACATTTTTCAACCCCAATTGTCCAAGTATTGTGAAATCGTATTTGCCATTACTTCTCCTGAATGGCTTAAGACTTGAACAAAATTCAAAATCTTCTTGTGCAATGTCCAGTTATTGTCTATAAAATGTGTTGTTATGCACATGTAGCTCATGTTTTGACATGAAGTCCAACCATCTGTGGTCAAGCACACACTTCAACAATGTTCGGAAAGAAATCTCTTCAATTTTTCCCTTTCAAAATCCCACAAAGACAAAACATCACGTGCTACAGTGCTTCGGGAGATTGGAATATATCTTGGCTGAAATACATTCAAACAACGACGAAAAGCTTTATGATCCACATGCATATACGGAAGCTCCATTTCCACAATCATGTCAACCACTGCCTTTCGACATTTCTCTTGGTCAATTTTGACTAACACCATTGTTGAAGGGGAAGCCACATTTGTTGTTGATGAAGGATTTGTTTTCAATCTTTTACTCTTGCAATTCTTTGAATGAGCAGCCATGGAAGACGTTCCATTATTTGAATTTAGCTTGGAGCCACAGTAGTTGCATCTAGCTATACCAATCAAATCTAAATCAGGAGTAAAGTGAGTCCAAACAAAAGTTTTGTTTCTTCGAGTAGAAGTAGTTCCCAAGCTTTGTGTTGTCTCATTCGTCATAAGATTTGATTCAGACATTTTCTGCTTTGAAAAGACCAACCAAATGTCAAATTAATTCATTATATCCATTTCAAAGAACATGTGCATTGTGTGAGAATAAATTAAAGACATACTATAAAAAGGTACAAAAATTATGTATAAGCACTAGGCATAACAACTTGAACTCTGTGACAGAAAATCCAATAATTAATTCCATCAAAAACTTGTGCCATCAAGCTACTGGCATAACATACTGACAACAAACAATTAACATTTTCTTAACCATGCAAATCTTCAAGGACCACCAAATTATCAAAGAACTCTCATTACTCTCCGATTTAACACTTCTTCATCTCAACACCAATAAATTTTCTGGCACAGTTCCTGAAACATTCCAAGACTTAACTTTCTTTCAAGAGCTAGACCTCAGCAACAACCAACTCTCAGGTTCTTTTCCGACAGTTACCTTAAACATGCCAAGCTTAATCTACCTAGACCTCAGATTCAACACCTTCAAAGCTCACTTCCTGAAGAACTCTTCAACAAGAAACATACTGACAACAAACAATTAACATTTTCTTATAAAATAACTAACAAATCTTCATAGTGGGTGAAATAGAATAAACTATCTACCATCATTGCCCAAATTCTAAGGTTACACGAGTTAGTTTCAACACTCAATTTTTTATCCCAACATTGACAATTGAAATAGAATAATGCAGAAACAATAACATGAAAATAGCTGAACAAACGAAACACTACCATATGCTGCAGATGGTGATAAAGAAAAAAATTCATTTCATTAACTAAATTATAAACAAAACTATCACATGCTGTAGATGGTGGAAAATGAATGAATTTACCTGGGTTGATTTCTTCTTTCCTTCCACAAATTGAGAATGAAAGAGCACAAAAACGATATTGATGAAACCGAATCGATCGAGAATGGAAAAATTGATGAAAATGAATTGATCGAGAATGGAGAAATTGATGAAACCGAATCGATCAAGAATGGAGAAGATATAATAGTGTTTAGGGTTTGGATTTTCAATCAATAGAAAGGAAAAGAGAAGCGTGAAACGTGATTAGGTTTTTGGGCTTTGGGCCATATTGGATCTTTTATTTGGTTGTGGTTATCCAACTTTTTGGCTATGGATATCCAAATAAATTTTAAAATGGATTGGTTGAAAATCTAAAATAATATTAACCGGTTTTTAATAACCGGATATGGATATGGTTATGGATAAACCATTAAACGGGTTAATTTGAGCATCCCTAATTAATAGTCTAATTGACTCTAACCTGGCGACTAGGGCAAAGGTTTCATTATAGTCAATACCTTCTTGTTGACTATACCCTTGAGCAACCAATCGTGCTTTGTTTTTTATGACTTCCCCTTGCTCGTTCATTTTGTTTCTGAATACCCACTTTGTTCCAATAACATTGAATCCATCAGGTCTTGGAACTAGATCCCATACATCTTTTCTGGTGAATTGATTTAGTTCTTCTTGCATTGCAATAATCCAATCTGTGTCTTGAAGAGCTTCATCTACTGAGGTTGGCTCAATCATTGACACTAACCCAAATAATGAATTTTCATTGTTTCTTAGAAAATCTCTAGTTTTGATAGGATCGTCTTGCTTGCCAAGGATAACATCTTCAGAATGATGTGTGGTTAGTCTTGGAAATCTTTTATGAGGATTCACTTCAGATAGTCTCATGTTCTCCATGGTTGATGTGATTTCTGATCCGTCGTTATTGATCGGAAAAATAGCAAGTGTACTATTTTGCCTCTGTAGTAATAATAGGGAAATTCCCCGAATGTCGATCTCAAGGACTGCGTAATAATATCGAGTTCAAATTATAGTTCAATTAAACAAAAAACTAATGTTGGGGTTTTGTTTGCAAATTTTCACTAAACAATAATTAAAATAAGCAGAAAAGTAAATTGGCTTTTAGACAAATATGAGTATTATGCTAGGGGTATAGTGTGTGATTGTTCCTGTAATAACCTTGGATTTAGATCTCTTCAACAAGTTCATAACCTTTAATTACCGCCCTTTAGATTATTTTCCCCTAAGTCCTTAGTGGGAAAACCTTTGAACATTCATCCTAACTCCTAAGTCCTTAGAGAATTATGATGAAATCAAGCCTTTATGTTATCAAGAGTTAACCGGTAACTATATGGTATCCCTAGTCCTAGGTGATATCTACTATAGTCTAATCGTACAAAAACCTTAACAACCACTGTCCAGCTGATTGTTAACCATAAATCAATCTTGTTGGTCCGACAAAGAAAGCATAAAAATCTTGTACAATTAAATTAAATAAGAAAACAAATCTATTGATGAACTCAGGAATTCAAAATCATTACAGAGTCAAATCAGAGACACCCCCTAGCATTAGGGTTTAGTTACTCATATTGTTCAAAGAAAACAAAATATAAAGTAGATACATTACAAGAATTGAGATGAAAGTTGATCTTCAATCGCTTCCGTTCATGAAAACCTTCTTCTCTCCCAAACCCTTATTTTCTCCAATCTTCAATCGTGTCTTCTCTGGGCCAAAAAGTCCCAAAATCATTCACTAAAACTCAACTAAATAGTCTAGGTACAAATCTCAGCCAAAAGAAATGTCTAAAGTGCCCTCAAGGTGGAGATTTAATGAAAATGCACTAAAATTGGAAGTTTCACGCTCTCAGCAGCATTGGCCGTGCTTGGACGCACGGGTGGCCGTGTTGCTTTTTATTTTTATTTTTGCTCCCAGCCATCCTGACACGGGCCGTGCGTGGAAGCACGGGCGGCCGTGTGTCGTCCCTGGATTTTGTATGGAGAGTGCCATTCTCCTGACACGGGCCGTGCGTGGAAGCACGGTCGACCGTGTTAGACCCTAGAACCTTGAATTTTCATCTTTCTCTTGCCTCTCCTTCCTTCATAGTTGCTTTGACACTTAAGATGACTTGTTCAACCCTGAAATTCGTACACAACTAACCAAACGGCATCAAAAGAATCTAAATAACTTAAATTAAAACATAATGCAAAGTAAACAGAAAAACAATGAAACATGAAATACTTAAACAAAAGCAATAAAACATTGATCAAAGTGTTACCGAGTCGACAAATTTAGACCGAATACATGATAGAAATTAGGTAGAAATGGTGACCGATCACAACCCCACACTTATCTCATTGCTTGTCCTCAAGTGATGCAAGAGACCAAACAGAGGTCACCCTGGATTTTTCTTTCCACGACACTGCCGATGTTATTCGCAACTTGCGTCTACCTTTCTAATAGAATCTCTGGCTTGCCGAACCAAACTTTCTACCACACGTCCACATCAGAGTACCTTTTTACCCTGCAAGCTTTTTCACACTTCTCACCAAATCTCTCAGGGTTAAAGTGTTTTGCACTCACAAAATAAAGATATGCAATATCAACTCTTAATTTTGAATAAATTCTACCTTCACTACACTAACAAAGTTCACACACTTTTTGAGGTCTTCTGGGTTGTAATGGGGTTTAGGTACGGTGGGATACACAAGGAAATGGATAAACAAATGGTTTTGGGTTCGACATTCATGTTGTGTTTTTCGGAATTGTGCTCAACTTGTTACACTGGGAATTTATTCGACTTAGACTCTTTTGCTTCACTCATTCTTCCGTGAGTGCTTAATGTAACTAAGTCTTTCATTCGGGCAAGTTTTTCTCTTTCTTTCTTTTTTTTTAATGGGACATACATTCATATGTCTCAAAAATTTTATTTTCATTTTTTTTACTTGCCCTCTTCTTTGATGATTACTACCCCAAACTTAGATTTTAGCACAACTCTGAAAACCACAACATTTATGCCGAGCAAGGGTTGGAAGTGTTTGGCTGCGGGTTACAGATATGGTTATAACAAACAAACGGATATGGCTCAACTGGGGTAACAACGGATAAAATATAATTTAGGATGGCTAGAAAGGCTCAGGTGGTAAAAACAAACAAATGCCTCAGTGTGTGTCCTCATATTATGCTACGTCAGTAGAACATACGCAAAATCAGAATGATAAAGTCATACCTGAATGAACTCTCGTGATGATCATCTGTTGTGTTTGGCTTTTTATAACCTCGCCATGTTGGGTAAGCTTACAGGTTCCATAGCACTCCTCGTGTCATGTGGCTTCTTTTCCGGCGCAGGTACACCATACAATCCTCTTTGTCCAGTATCACCAAGTTGCGTCCAATAGTTACTTTTCTTTCGGCTGCATCAACTTCCAGAGTGCCTTGGGGAAATAAGTTCAGGTTGCACCTTTCATCCACTAACTACTATTCATCATTCATTCGGCATCCATCAATCAATCTATAACACAATGTCAACCCAACAAAAATAAAAAGGGAAACAACTAAAATCAATGCTGAGAAGAACCCCTCCTACACCTGAACTAAACATTGGCCTCAATGTTTTAGAACAAGCATTTGAGAGATTACTTACAGAGGGTATTGTACTCCAATGATCACTTCCGAGCTTTCACTAAAGATGCCCTTTTTTATTTCCTAAAAATAAAACAAACAAACAGCAAAATTAATTATTAAAACCGTGGGTTGCCTCCCACGAAGCGCTTCGTTTAACGTCGCCTGGCTCGACGGTCCATTCCCTTTGTTAGGGTGGCATATATGACACAAAGAACACATCATCTTTTTTCTTTCTTTTGTTTGGTAGCAATCCCATAAACTTAAAGTACCGATGATGTTGTTGCCAAATCCTTTTCAACTTGATTTTATTGAACAAGGCATAAATGTCTTCCAGTACTTTGTCAATTTCTTGTCTTTCATATGCCTTGTTGTAAAAATAGTTTTTGGGGATACTCTCTTGTTGAAGATTTTATTGTTGGGTGACCACATCTTCACAAATTGTTAAATTTGTAGTTTTATCCAAAACTCGATCATCTTCAACTTTCCTTATTTCTTCTTCCCCATATTTCTTTTTTACCTCAAATTCTTCTATTCTTACTGCATCCTCTTCATCTGGCATTATGCATTTTTCTTCTGGTTCCACATATTCTTCTTCCAACTCTAACTTTCTCCAAATAAACCTCTCTGGATAAAAGTTAGCTTCCTTACATTCATTCATAAGGATTCTTACCTCTCTCTTATATGCTTTAAAAATTTTAGTCGCCTCTTCCAAGGTGACTCCTGAATCAGGCGACCAACATGCAGGAGATACAGGTGGCAATGTATCAAAACAATACATAGCTACAAAACTCAGACAATTTGTTAGGAGCAAAGTATAGAAGAATTCATGAAGAGAAATAATCTGACATTTTTTTTTTTTATAAAATCAAATTCAAATAAACAAAAAAAAAACAAAATTTTAGTTGACGAGCAACAAAATTTCAATTGAACTAAAATTCAAACTCTATATTTTGACAGTCCCCGGCAACGGCGCCAAAAACTTGGTCGGAAAAATAGCAAGTGTACTATTTTGCCTCTGTAGTAATATTAGGGAAATTCCCCGAATGTCGATCTCAAGGACTGCGTAATAATATCGAGTTCAAATTATAGTTCAATTAAACAAAAAACTAATGTTGGGGTTTTGTTTGCAAATTTTCACTAAACAATAATTAAAATAAACAGAAAAGTAAATTGGCTTTTAGACAAATATGAGTATTATGCTAGGGGTATATTGTGTGATTGTTCCTGTAATAACCTTGGATTTAGATCTCTTCAACAAGTTCAAAACCTTTAAGTACCGCCCTTTAGATTATTTTCCCCTAAGTCCTTAGTGGGAAAACCTTTGAACATTCATCCTAACTCCTAAGTCCTTAGAGAATTATGATGAAATCAAGCCTTTATGTTATCAAGAGTTAACCGGTAACTATAAGGTATCCCTAGTCCTAGGTGATATCTACTATAGTCTAATCGTACAAAAACCTTAACAACCGCTGTCCAGCTGATTGTTAACCATAAATCAATCTTGTTGGTCCGACAAAGAAAGCATAAAAACCTTGTACAATTAAATTAAATAAGAAAACAAATCTATTGATGAACTCAGGAATTCAAAATCATTACAGAGTCAAATCAGGGACACCCCCTAGATTAGGGTTTAGTTACTCATATTGTTCAAAGAAAACAAAATATAAAGTAGATACATTACAAGAATTGAGATGAAAGTTGATCTTCAATCGCTTCCGTTCATGAAAACCTTCTTCTCTCCCAAACCCTTGTTTTCTCCAATCTTCAATCGTGTCTTCTCTTGGCCAAAAAGTCCCAAAATCATTCTCTAAAACTCAACTAAATAGTCTAGGTACAAATCTCAGCCAAATGAAATGTCTAAAGTGCCCTCAAAGTGGAGATTTAATGAAAAAGCCCTAAAATTGGAAGTTTCACGCTCTCAGCAGCACTGGCCGTGCTTGGACGCACGGGTGGCCGTGTTGCTTTTTATTTTTATTTTTGCTCCCAGCCATCCTGACACGGGCCGTGCATGGAAGCACGGGCGGCCGTGTGTCGTCCCTAGATTTTGTATGGAGAGTGCCATTCTCCTGACACGGGCCCTGCGTGGAAGCACGGGCGGCCGTGTTAGTCCCTAGAACCTTGAATTTTCATTTTTCTCTTGCCTCTCCTTCCTTCATAGTTGCTTTGACACTTAAGATGACTTGTTCAACCCTGAAATTCGTACACAACTTACCAAACGGCATCAAAAGAATCTAAATAACTTAAATTAAAACATAATGCAAAGTAAACAGAAAAACAATGAAACATGAAATACTTAAACAAAAGCAATAAAACATTGATCAAAGTGTTACCGAGTCGACAAATTTAGACCGAATACATGATAGAAATTAGGTAGAAATGGTGACCGATCACAACCCCACACTTATCTCATTGCTTGTCCTCAAGTGATGCAAGAGACCAAACAGAGGTCACCCTGGATTTTTCTTTCCACGACACTGCCGATGTTATTCGCAACTTGCGTCTACCTTTCTAATAGAATCTCTGGCTTGCCGAACCAAACTTTCTACCACACGTCCACATCAGAGTACCTTTTTACCCTGCAAGCTTTTTCACACTTCTCACCAAATCTCTCAGGGTTAAAGTGTTTTGCACTCACAAAATAAAGATATGCAATATCAACTCTTAATTTTGAATAAATTCTACCTTCACTACACTAACAAAGTTCACACACTTTTTGAGGTCTTCTAGGTTGTAATGGGGTTTAGGTACGGTGGGATACACAAGGAAATGGATAAATAAATGGTTTTGGGTTCGACATTCATGTTGTGTTTTTCGTAATTGTGCTCAACTTGTTACACTGGGAATTTATTCGACTTAGACTCTTTTGCTTCACTCATTCTTCCGTGAGTGCTTAATGTAACTGAGTCTTTCATTCGGGCAAGTTTTTCTCTTTCTTTCTTTTTTTTTTAATGGGACATACATTCATATGTCTCAAAAATTTTATTTTCATTTTTTTTTACTTGCCCTCTTCTTTGATGATTACTACCCCAAACTTAGATTTTAGCACAACTCTGAAAACCACAACATTTATGCCGAGCAAGGGTTGGAAGTGTTTGGCTGCGGGTTACAGATATGGTTATAACAAACAAACGGATATGGCTCAACTGGGGTAACAACGGATAAAATATAATTTAGGATGGCTAGAAAGGCTCAGGTGGTAAAAACAAACAAATGCCTCAGTGTGTGTCCTCATATTATGCTACGTCAGTAGAACATACGCAAAATCAGAATGATAAAGTCATACCTAAATGAACTCTCGTGATGATCATCTGTTGTGTTTGGCTTTTTATAACCTCACCATGTTGGGTAAGCTTACAGGTTCCAAAGCACTCCTCGTGTCATGTGGCTTCTTTTTCGGCGCAGGTACACCATACAATCCTCTTTGTCCAATATCACCAAGTTGCGTCCAACAGTTACTTTTCTTTCGGCTGCATCAACTTCCAGAGTGCCTTGGGGAAATAAGTTCAGGTTGCACCTTTCATCCACTAACTACTATTCATCATTCATTCGGCATCCATCAATCAATCTATAACACAATGTCAACCCAACAAAAATAAAAAGGGAAACAACTAAAATCAATGCTGAGAAGAACCCCTCCTACACCTGAACTAAACATTGGCCTCAATGTTTTAGAACAAGCATTTGAGAGATTACTTACAGAGGGTATTGTACTCCAATGATCACTTCCGAGCTTTCACTAAAGATGCCCTCTTTTATTTCCTGAAAATAAAACAAACAAACATCAAAATTAATTATTAAAACCGTGGGTTGCCTCCCACGAAGCGCTTCGTTTAACGTCGCCTGGCTCGACGGTCCATTCCCTTTGTTAGGGTGGCATATATGACACAAAGAACACATCATCTTTTTTCTTTCTTTTGTTTGGTAGCAATCCCATGAACTTAAAGTACCGATGATGTTGTTGCCAAATCCTTTTCAGCTTGATTTTATTGAACAAGGCATAAATGTCTTCTAGTACTTTGTCAATTTCTTGTCTTTCATATGCCTTGTTGTAAAAATAGTTTTTGGGGATACTCTCTTGTTGAAGATTTTCTTGTTGGGTGACCACATCTTCACAAATTGTTAAATTTGTAGTTTTATCCAAAACTCGGTCATCTTCAACTTTCCTTATTTCTTCTTCCCCATATTTCTTTTTTACCTCAAATTCTTCTATTCTTACTGCATCCTCTTTATCTGGCATTATGCATTTTTCTTCTGGTTCCACATATTCTTCTTCCAACTCTAACTTTCTCCAAATAAACCTCTCTGGATAAAAGTTATCTTCCTTACATTCATTCATAAGGATTCTTACCTCTCTCTTATATGCTTTAAAAATTTTAGTCGCCTCTTCCAAGGTGACTCCTGAATCAGGCGACCAACATGCAGGAGATACAGGTGGCAATGTATCAAAACAATACATAGCTACAAAACTCAGACAATTTGTTAGGAGCAAAGTATAGAAGAATTCATGAAGAGAAATAATCTGACTTTTTTTTTTTATAAAATCAAATTCAAATAAACAAAAACAAAAACAAAATTTTAGTTGACGAGCAACAAAATTTCAATTGAACTAAAATTCAAACTCTATATTTTGACGGTCCCCGGCAACGGCACCAAAAACTTGGTCGGAAAAATAGCAAGTGTACTATTTTGCCTCTGTAGTAATAATAGGGAAATTCCTCGAATGTCGATCTCAAGGACTGCGTAATAATATCGAGTTCAAATTATAGTTCAATTAAACAAAAAACTAATGTTGGGGTTTTGTTTGCAAATTTTCACTAAAGAATAATTAAAATAAGCAGAAAAGTAAATTGGCTTTTAGACAAATATGAGTATTATGCTAGGGGTATAGTGTGTGATTGTTCCTGTAATAACCTTGGATTTAGATCTCTTCAACAAGTTCATAACCTTTAATTACCGCCCTTTAGATTATTTTCCCCTAAGTCCTTAGTGGGAAAACCTTTGAACATTCATCCTAACTCCTAAGTCCTTAGAGAATTATGATGAAATCAAGCCTTTATGTTATCAAGAGTTAACCGGTAACTATATGGTATCCCTAGTCCTAGGTGATATCTACTATAGTCTAATCGTACAAAAACCTTAACGACCGCTGTCCAGCTGATTGTTAACCATAAATCAATCTTGTTGGTCCGACAAAGAAAGCATAAAAACATTGTACAAAATAAATTAAATAAGAAAACAAATCTATTGATGAACTCAGGAATTCAAAATCATTACAGAGTCAAATCAGGGACACCCCCTAGCATTAGGGTTTAGTTACTCATATTGTTCAAAGAAAACAAAATATAAAGTAGATACGTTACAAGAAGTGAGATGAAAGTTGATCTTCAATCGCTTCCGTTCATGAAAACCTTCTTCTCTCCCAAACCCTTGTTTTCTCCAATCTTCAATCGTGTCTTCTCTTGGCCAAAAAGTCCCAAAATCATTCTCTAAAACTCAACTAAATAGTCTAGGTACAAATCTCAGCCAAATGAAATATCTAAAGTGCCCTCAAGGTGGAGATTTAATGAAAAAGCCCTAAAATTGGAAGTTTCACGCTCTCAGAAGCACTGGCCGTGCTTGGACGCACGGGTGGCCGTGTTGCTTTTTATTTTTATTTTTGCTCCCAGCCATCCTAACACGGGCCGTGCGTGGAAGCACGGGCGGCCGTGTGTCGTCCCTGGATTTTGTATGGAGAGTGCCATTCTCCTGACACGGGCCGTGCGTGGAAGCATTGGCGGCCGTGTTAGACCCCAGAACCTTGAATTTTCATCTTTCTCTTGCCTCTCCTTCCTTCATAGTTGCTTTGACACTTAAGATGACTTGTTCAACCCTGAAATTCGTACACAACTAACCAAACGACATCAAAAGAATCTAAATAACTTAAATTAAAACATAATGCAAAGTAAACAGAAAAACAATGAAACATGAAATACTTAAAAAAAAGCAATAAAACATTGATCAAAGTGTTACCGAGTCGACAAATTTAGACCGAATACATGATAGAAATTAGGTAGAAATGGTGACCGATCAGTTATCTTATGAATCATCAGGATTTAAGAATTGTTCTTCTGTATTTGCAAAATTATCAGTTTGCTTTGGCTTTTGAGCATTCATAATATCCTAGCAGGAAACATTTTTAGCCTTAGATTCAAACTTGTTCAGATGATCTTTTGTATTAAGAATAAAGCAAGTACAACCAAATGGGTGAAAATATGAAATGTTAGGTTTCCTATTCTTCCATAGTTCATAAGGAGCCTTTCAAGAATAGGTCTTATGGACACTCTATTTTGAATATAGCATGCAGTGTTTACTGCTTCTACCCGGAAGTGCTTAGCCATATTGGCTTCATTGATCATTTTCCTAGCCATTTCTTATAATGTTCTGTTTTTACGCTCTACAACCCCATTCTGCTGAGGTGTTCTTGGACAGGAGAAGTTGTGAGAGATTCCATTGTCTTTAAAGAACTTCTCAAAGAGATGATATTCAAATTCTCCTCCATGATCACTTCTGACCTTAATGATTTTAGATTCTTTTGAAGGAGTGAAAAACACTTAGAAAGGGGGGATTGAATAAATGTAACTTCAAAAACTTAGAAGATAAAAATAATGAACACAATTATTTTTATCCTGGTTCGTTGTTAATCAAACTACTCCAGTCCACCCCTGACAAGGTGATTTACCTCAACTGAGGATTTAATCCACTAATCCAACTGATTACAATGGTTTTCCACTTAGATACCCTCTAAGTCTTCTAGAGTCTACAGATCACAACTTGATCACTCTAGGAATCCTTTTACAATCAATGTAAAATAAAATTTACAAGAGTTTGAATGCTTCTAATAAATTTGTAATCACAACTGTGATATTTCTCTTAAGTTCTATTCTTAACACTCATTAAATATTACAAAATGTGTGAGGTTGAAGATGATGTTCTTTAGCTTTTGAATTTGACAACGTTTTTGTATGTTTTGCGCAAGTGTTGTATTCAGCTTCTGATCCGAACTTCTATATATAGGCGCTTGAGAGGAAATGACCGTTGGGAGCATTTAATGATTTGCGTGAATAGTACAATGCTGCATTTAATGTTTCACACTTTTGTCAACTACCTCGAGCCTTGCTTTTGTTGCTTTTACTGACTTTGCCTTTTGTAGCTTCTAACGTTCCTTTGTCACTCAGAGATTTGACGTTACAACCTTTCATCTTGTACTTTCTTCTAGACTCAGAATTGTAGATAACAATGTTTGAACATCAGAGCCATCAGCTTTGGTGCAGAGCATCTTCTGTCTTCTGACTTTGAAGAGCTTTGAGCGTGATACCATCAGAGCTTCAGAGTTTGTTCTTCTGACTTCCATTCTTCTGATGCTTTCCAGTTCATGTTTTGATTCTGCATGACTATCTTCCGAATGTCTTTCCAGAGCATGTTCTGATGAAGCCATCCAGAACTTTCTGAGTCGGTGCTTCTGAATGCTGATTTGTGCATACTCTTTATATATATTTCCTGAAATGGAAAACTTAAAGGATTAGAGTACCACATTGTCTTATACAAAATTCATACATAATGTTATCATCAAAACAAAGAATACTGATCAGAACATTTCTTGTTCTAACAATCTCCCCCTTTTTTATGATGACAAAAACATATATAATTGATATGAATTTGAATCCAGAATATCAGATGAACAAAGAAAATTACATAGATATAGCATAAGCATATAATCAGAGTGTGTGAATATGTCTCCCCCTGAGATTAACAATCTACCCCTGAAATTAATACTGGAAGAATTTATAAATAAAAGACTTCCCCGAGAATTTTTCCATTTCAGTTGAGACTTTCACGTTGAACTAGAACTTCAAAACATTCATAGCTTCTCTTCAGAGCATCCATTGGACAACTTCAGAGCTTTGAATTTCTCTTTGTGATCACTTGTATCAGAGCTCTTATGTCTTCAGTCTTCTATGTATCTGATCCATCAGAACGTGAGACTTCTTGTATTAGGGCTTCTAGGTTTAATCACAACATTTCTTACTTCTGGACTTGAAGCTTCAGAGCACTAAGCTTGCTTCAAATCTTTAAGAGCTTTAGAATTGCTTTTCCCCGTGTATTTGCTTCTCATATTGAGCTTGTCCAGAATATTACATTCTTGCAAAAATTATCAAAGACAGAAAAACTTGCAAATAATTGTTAGGAATGTTAAGACTTAAGCCCAACAACTGATATTATAAATCAATTCAATTATCACATTTCTCCCCCTTTTTGTCATAACATTAAAAAGCATAAAAGATTCAGATGAAAGACACACGGCGTGAAAAAAGAAAAAGATATTTCATTGATTAATCAGAAGAGAATACAAAAGCAGATGCAAGCAAACAGATGCAGAAACAAAGAAAAACTAACTAAGACACAAGGCAGACTACGACTGGCTAAACCTAGAGGCTTAGGCGGCCAGAAGGTTCTTAATCTCAGAAGTGTCTTCAACTTGCTTCTTGGTGGTTTCTTCTTGGTTCTTCATCCAAGTTCTGATGTCAGCATTTGTGTTATCTTGCTTGTCCAGATGACTAGCCAAGCTTGCTTGATTCTGTTGGAGTTCCTTCAAAGTGTTCAGCAGAACAGAGGGACCAGCAGAAGAAGCATCAAAGCTGTTATCCAGAACAGGATGAGCAGCATCAGCATCAACCATTTGAACATCTTCATGATTTTTCTCAACAAGAATATCTTCAGCATAAGTTTCTTTGAACACTGGAATCTCAGGTTCTGGAGGATACTTAACTTCTGGGTAAACCATGTTAGGTGCCTTCTCCAGAGGGTTCTCCCTGAACTAGTTGAACAAATCCTGAAAATCTCTTGTTAGAACTTTGTATGGATGTGGCTTCCACACAACGATTGCTAGAGGATTTTCTTCTTCCAACTCATCAACAAACCGTTTCTCTCCCAGAGGCTTCCAGTTGGTGATGAGATGATAATATCTTCCATCATCATACTCCAAAAAGAATCCAGAAGGACCCGGAGCAGCAGCCAAACAATCTTTTTGGAGATCCCGAAAGTCTTCTTGAATTTCCCTACCAAAAGCTCTCCAGAGCTTACCAGCGGCTACATGATCCAGCTTGGAGTCATGAGCAACTTTCAGAAATTCTAAACCTGTCCTGATCTTGTTATTTAAAAACTCAAAACGTGCATCAACAGAGGGTTTTAGAGGTTTTGTTTTGGGAGGTGAGATTGGAGTTTGTGGTTTGAGAGAAGAGATTAGTTTATCTGGGTGAGAAAAAGCATAGGGTTGAACTTCTCTATCAAGAACAAATAATGTTTCTGAAGAGGATGGTTGACGATAGGATTCAGCTTCATGTTTTGAGTCTAAGACTACGACAACGGGGTCAGAAGATGGTTTGTTTTTACGGTTATAAGACTGCATGAGGTGGATGAATGAATCAGAAAGAGAGGATTCTGATGAGGGGAATTGGCAGAACACAGCAGTGTCTACATGATCATAGTTGGAATGTGGAGGAGGTTGAGAAGTGGATATAGTGGTGTGAGGAGGAATAATGGTGTTTAGAGGTGTGGCTTCAAAAATAGGTTCAGAAACAGGAGGTTCAGAATCAAGAATAGGCGATTTGCTTTTAGACTTGGGTGAAGAAGGAGGGGTAGAAACTTTGGTGGTTGGAGGTGGTTTTGCTGGGGCTTTTTCTGGTGAAATTTTTGGTGGAGCTTCTGTTGATACAATATTTGAATTTAAAATAGGAGCAGAACCATGTTCAGAAATTACAATACCTGTAGGTCTTTTCTTCTTCTGAGGCCTAGCAGGACCTTCTCCAACAGTCTTTCTTTTCTTCTCCTTCTGCTTCCCCGTCTGTTCAACTTTCTTCTTTCCTTTCTCCTCTTCCTTTTTCTTTTCTTCCTTTCTTGCTTCCTTCTGTTCTTTCTTCTTTCTTCTCTTTACTCTTTTCTTCACTAATTATTGGAAGATCTAACTTTCTTTTCGTTCTTCTTTATTTCTCTTGCACTTCTTCTGGAACTTGATTAGCATTAGTGGCAAATTTTTGCTTACTTATCCATATAGGATCACAGTCAGAACCTTCTGCCTTGTGCATAGAAATGTATTGAACAATCACTTCTGGAAGTTCATTTCTGAAGAACGGCTCAAAGTCAGCCAGAGCAGGACCTCTTCTGGACCGAACTTCAGTGTTCACTTGGGGAGAAGTACCAATAGATTGAATTAAGCCCATCTTCTTTAGAGTACGAGCATTCATGGTGCTTCCATTTATTGTATAAGGATCCTTGATAATGCCAGCTTTCTCTAGATCCTCAACAATTTTTGTTTGAACCAGAAGATCAGTGATGATTCTTCCAAAAGGAATAATGTTTCTCTTGTACTTGGAATTCTTCTTTCTGGATTCATCTCTAGATTCCTTCACATGCTGCCACATGTGGTTGAAGATGATGAATGGAAGATCCACCTTTTCTTGTTTACCAATGCAATACAGAATGTATTGTTGGTTCTTGCTGACATAGTTTGAAGAAACGGTTGCCTTTCTGTGATATATGCAACCCAGAAGAATCTTAGCCAAGATTCTGTAAGAAGGCTTCATTTCCTTGATTTCTATAGATTCTTTTCCATCTTTGTAGATTTCTTCATACACAGCCTCCCACTCTGTTCTTCCTGGAACAACTTCAGAAACACCTTCAACTGTTTCTAACCCAAACAACTTCCTTAGAAGGTTTTCTGTAATAGAGATACGTTCACCATGAACAATGGAGAGAATGGCCTTTGGAATGACTGTTGCATGGACCCCGAATTCTTTCACCAAATATGGATAGACTGGTCCACACAAACCATAAAAGAACGCTTGCCATCCTTGAAAAGTCATAGCCTCCTTCAGATGAATATCATGTGCTTCCAGGTTATCAAAACCAACCATCATTTCACAGATAACCTCTAATTCATTCAAAGGAATTGAGCATGTCTTCTGGGCAACAAGTTGTTGTTGCTGTTGATCTTGATTTTGTTGTTGAGAAGATGAACCAACTTGTATCTTAGAGGGAGAAGCCATTGAAGCACTACTGAGATTTCTTGGTTTCTTTTTAGGGTTTTTGAATAGAGAGAAGAAGAGGCAGAAATGCATAAACAAGATGATGATGAATGTTTGAAAAGAGGGAAAATGAATATGAAATGTGTTTAAATAGCCACGGACATGAAACAAAATGCAATCAAATTCTGAGAATGAACTGTTACAGAATGAAGGGAATCAATTTGCATTTAATGTTGAATGACGTTAGTGGAGAAAACATGAGATTTGAAAAGATTTGCACAGTTACCTAGGGCGGCGTCTCATCAACTGCACGCATGCTTGTCCCTTCAGAATGAACACGTGTTCATCATCTGGAATAGCTTGTGACAACTGTTTTGCTTTAGCAGAAATTCTGAATCAACTTAGACATATGAAACGTTAGCAATAACAGAATTAGAGTATCTAAAAGATCAACATATCCATAATATCTGATAAGAAAATAAATACACATATCCAATCTAATCCATATATCAGATCTTCTCATCCTTTCATTCTGGGGATAAATCCATACTGATATTCTTCAGAATGAACTTAAACCTATCTTCAGCAAGGGGTTTTGTGAAGATATCAGCCCACTGATGTTCTGTATCCACAAATTTTAAAGAAAGAACACCCTTCTGAACATAGTCCCGAATGAAGTCATGTTTAATCTCAATATGTTTATCTTTAGAATGTAAAATAGGATTCTTAGATAAACAAATAGCACAATTATTATCACAGAATATAGGAATGTTACTCTCATATATCTGATAATCTTCTAGCTGACTCTTCATCCAGAGCATCTGTGTACTACATCCAGCAGCAGAAACATATTCTGCTTCTGTTGTAGAGAGGGCAATTTTGGCTTACTTCTTGCTATACTAGGAGATCAGATGACTTCCTAGAAACTGACAGCTTCCAGAAGTACTCTTCCTTTCAACTCTATCTCCTGTGTAATCAACATCACAATATTCTACTAAGTTGTATTCTTGAGATCTTCTATAGACTAAAGCAACATTAGTAGTACCTTTCAGATACCTCATAATTCTCTTAACAGCAGTTAAGTGAGATTCTTTAGGATCTGATTGGAATCTAGCACACAGGCATACACTGAATAAAATATCAGGTCTAGAAGCAGTAAGATATAGAAGAGATCCAATCATACCTCTGTAGAGTTTCTGATCTACCTTCTTACTTACCTCATCCTTATCTAATACACACGTTGGATGCATAGGAGTCTTTGCTTCTTTGCTTTCAGACAGATTGAACTTCTTCAGAAGCTCTTTCACATACTTGGTCTGATGAACATAAGTTCCTTCAGAAGTTTGATTAATCTGGATCCCAAGGAAATACTTGAGTTCTCCCATCATGCTCATTTCAAACTCTGCCTGCATAGACTTAGCAAACTCCTTTCCAAGTGTAGCATTAGATGTTCCAAATATAATATCATCAACATATATTTGACAAATTAAAATATCCTTTTGAAAGGTTTTATAGAAGAGAATTGTATCCACATTTCCTCTAGTGAAACCATTATCCAGAAGGAAAGAACTTAATCTTTCATACCAAGCTCTGGGAGCTTGCTTCAGGCCATATAATGATTTCTTTAACTTAAAAACATGATCTGGAGACTTATAGTCTTCAAAACCAGGAGGTTGGTGGACATATACTTCTTCATCTATATAACCATTTAAAAAGGCACTCTTAACATCCATATGATACAGAGTGATGTTTTTTTAAGTGGCAAATGAAATTAATAAGCGAATAGATTCTAACCTGGCCACTGGTGCAAAGGTTTCTGTATAGTCAATGCCTTCTTGCTGACTATAGCCCTGAGCAACCAGTCTGTCTTTGATTCTTACAACTTCTGATTTCTCACTCAGCTTGTTTCTGAAGACCCACTTTGTTCCAATGATGTTAAATCCTTTTGGTCTTGGAACCAGATCCCAAACATCATTCCTTGTAAACTGATTTAACTCTTCTTGCATGCCAATTATCCAGTCAGCATCTTCCAGAGCTTGATCAACAGAAGTTGGCTCGATCAGAGATACTAGACCAAATTGACATTCTGCATTGTTCTTAAGGAATGCTCTTGTTCTGATGGGATCATATTTCTTTCCAATGATAACATCTTCTGGATGAGCAGAGTTGAGTCTAAAAGATCTTCTGAGTGTTGGCTCTTCAGATATTCTGAGATTCTCTAAAGAAGCTGCAACTTGATCTTATGAAACCTTGCTTTTGGGTTCTTCTTGAAATGAGTTATAGATGTCTATATCTGCAAAATTCTCAAACTACTTTGGCTTTTAAAGACCAAGCTTATCATCAAATCTGATATTGATTGATTCTTCAACTACCAGAGTTTCAGTATTGTATACTCTGTAGCCTTTTGAGCGTTCATAATATCTAAGTAGAAAACACTTATGAGCTTTAGAATCAAACTTATGCAGATGATCTTTAGTATTCAGAATATAACATACACATCCAAATGGATGGAAATATGAAATGTTGGGCTTTCTGTTCTTCCACAATTCATAAGGAGTCTTATTTAGAATAGGTCTTATGGAGATTCTATTCTCAATATAACATGTAGTGTTAACTGCTTCTGCCCAGAAATGCTTAGCCATATTGGTTTCGTTGATCATGGTTCTGGCCATTTCTTGTAGAATCCTATTCTTTCGTTCTACAACTCCATTTTGCTATGGAGTTCTAGGACAAGAGAAATCATGGGCAATACCATTTTCTTTGAAATAAATTTCAAAGAATCTGTTCTCAAATTCACCACCATGATCACTTCTGACCTTTATGATTTTGCATTCCTTCTCAGATTGAATCTGAGTGTAGAAGTCAAAGAACACAGTATGTGACTCATCCTTGTGTTTCAAGAACTTTACCCATGTCCATCTGCTATAGTCGTCTACGATGACTAATCCATATTTCTTCCCTCTGATTGATGCTGTTTTGACTGGGCCAAAAAGATCAATGTGCAGAAGTTCTAGCGACCTAGAGGAAGAGACAACATTTTTAGACTTGAATGCAGGTTTTGAAAACTTCCCTTTCTGACATGCTTCGCAAAGAGCATCTGACTTATATTTCAAATTAGGGAGTCCTCTGACGAGATTAAGTTTGTTAATCTGAGAAATCTTTCTCAAACTAGCATAAGGCAAGTAACAGACATAAGGCAAGTAACCTTTTGATTCTTAAGATCAGAAAGATCAATGTTATAAATGTTGTTCTTTCTCTTGCCTGTAAATAGGATTGAGCCATCCTTCTGACTAATAGCTTTACAAGACTTTTGATTAAAGATAATGTCATAACCATTGTCACTTAACTGACTTACGGACAATAAGTTATGAGCTAATCCATCTACCAAAATAACATTAGTTATAGAGGGAGAATTACCAATGCATATGGTTCCAGAGCCAATGATCTTGCCCTTCTGGTTCCCTCCAAACTTTACTTCTCCAGCAGATTTAAGTTCCAGGTCTTGGAACATAGACTTTCTTTGTCGTGAGCACCCAGAGTCCAGGTACCATGACATGTTTGCCTTTGTCTTTTGAGCCTTGAAGGAGATCTGCAACAGGAATTATCTTTTCCTTAGGTACCGACATTCTTTTGGGTCCTTTTGGGTTAGTCCTTCTCAAGTTTTAATTGAACTGAGATTTAGCATGAGGTTTAACATAAGATTTCTAGATTGTATAGCAACCTGTTTCGTGGTGTGTGTTATGTGGAAACTCTTAGCATGAGATGTGTGCCTAATATCATGAGAATGGCCATACTTGAACTGATCATACAAAGGTTTGTATGTGATAATCATCGCATCAATAGGTTCAAGTTTATACGGGGTTTCACCCTCATAGCCTATGCCTATTCTCTTGTTTCCACCTACACCATATATCATAGAGGCTAGCTGACTTCTGCCTATACCTCTAGATAGAAACTTTCTGAAACTCAAGTCATATTCCTTTAGAATATTGTTCACGCTTGGAATATACTTTTCTGAACTTGAAGATGTTTCAACATCTTTAGATAGTTTTAAAACTTTTTCTTTCAGTTCAGAATTTTCTATTTCAAGTTTCTTAGTTTCAGATGCAAAGAGCTTTTTCAGCTTTTTTGTATTTGATACTAAGTTGAGCCTTGATTTCCATAAGTTTAGTAAAGCTGGAAACTAACTCATCTCTAGAAAGTTCATAAAATACCTCTTCAGAATCTGAGTCTGATGTAGATTCTGATTCTTCATCAACAGTGGCTATCAGTGCTATGTTTGCCTGCTCATCTTCAGAGTCCGACTCTTGATCAGAAGAGTCTGAGTCATCCCAAGTAGCCATTAAGCCTTTCTTCTTTTCAAAATTTTTCTTGGGCTTTTCTCTCTGAAGCTTTGGACATTCATTCTTGTAGTGTCAAGGCTCTTTACATTCATTACACGTCACCTTCTTCTTGTCAGATCTTCTATGTTCAGAAGATTCTCCCTTTTCAGGTCTTTTGAAGTTCTTGAAGTTATTGAACTTTCTTTGCTTGCTTTTCCAGAGTTGATTTACTCTTCTGGATATTAGAGATAGTTCATCTTCTTCTTCTTCTTCTTCTGATTTTGACTCTTCAGAATCTTCTTCTTCAGCCTGATAAACATTAGTGCATTTTTTATAATTAGATTTTAATGCAATGGACTTACCTTTCTTCTGAGGTTCATTAGCATCCAGCTCAATTTCATGACTCCTCAAGGCACTGATCAGCTCCTCAAGAGACACTTCATTTAGATTCTTGGCAATCTTGTATGCAGTCACCATGGGTCCCCATCTTTTGGGTAAGCTTATGATGATCTTCTTTACATGACCAGCTTTGGTGTAGCCTTTATCTAGCACTCTCAACCCAGCAGTCAGAGTCTGGAATCTTGAAAACATTGCTTCAATGTTCTCATCTTCCTCCATCTTGAATGCTTCATACTTCTGGATTAGAGCTAAGGCCTTTGTCTCCTTTACTTGAGCATTCTCTTCATGAGTCATCTTTAGAGATTCAAAGATGTCATGAGCTGTTTCTCTATTTGTTATCTTCTCATACTCAGCATGAGAGATAACATTTAGCAATATGGTCCTTGACTTGTGATGATTCTTGAATTCTTTCTTTTGGTCATCACTCATAGCTTGCCTTGAGATCTTGACTCCACGAGCATTTACAGGATGTATGTAACCATCCAACACTAGATCCCATAAGTCACCATCTTGACAAAGAAAGTAACTTTCAAGCCTATCCTTCAAATACTCAAAATTTTCACCATCAAAGACTGGTGGTCTATTGTAGCCATTGAAGCTGTAGCTTCCATTGTTACCATTGTTGTTTTGTTCAGGAGTAGGAATAGATGAAGTTGTTTCAACCATTTTGACTTTGTGTTTTTCTCCCTGAATCTTTTGTCTAACACAGTTAAGTGCTTGCACCTAGAACCGACGCTCTGATGCCAATTGAAGGATTAAAAAACAGTTAGAAAGGGGGGGGGGGGGTTGAATAAGTGTAACTTCAAAAACTTAGAAGATAAAAACAATGAACACAATTATTTTAATCTTGGTTCGTTGTTCACCAAACTACTCCAGTCCACCCCTAACAAGGTGATTTACCTCAACTGAGGATTTAATCCACTAATCCAACTGATTACAATAGTTCTCCACTTAGATACCCTCTAAGTCTTCTAGAGTCTACAGATCACAACTTGATCACTCTAGGAATCCTTTTACAATCAATGTAAAATAAAGTTTACAAGAGTTTGAATGCTTCTAATAAAGCTGTAATCACAACTGTGATATTTCTCTTAAGTTATATTCTTAACACTCACTAAATATTACAAAATGTGTGAGGTTGAAGATGAAGTTTTTTAGCTTTTGAATTTGACAGCATTTCTGTATGTTTTGCGCAAGTGTTATATTCAGCTTCTGATCAGGACTTCTACATATAGGCGCTTGAGAGGAAATAACCGTTGGGAGCATTTAATGCTTTGTGTGAATAGTACAATGCTGCATTTAATTTTTCACACTTTTTTCAACTACCTCGAGCCTTGCTTTTGCTGATTTTACTGACTTTGCCTTTTGTAGCTTCTAATGTTCCTTTGTAATTCAGAGATTTGACGTTACAGCCTTTCATCTTGTACTTTCTTCTGGACTCAGATTTGTAGATAACAACGTTTGAATATCAGAGCCATCAGCTTTGGTGCAGAGCATCTTCTGTCTTCTGACTTTGAAGAGCTTTGAGCGTGATACCATCAGAACTTCAGAGCTTGTTCTTCTTACTTCCATTCTTCTGATGCTTTCCAGTTCATGTTCTGATTCTGCATGACTATCTTCTGATGTCTTGCCAGAGCATGTTCTAATGAAGTCATCCAGAACTTTTTGAGTCAGTGCTTCTGAACGCTGATTTGTGCATACTCTTTATATATATTTCCTGAAATGGAAAACTTAAAGGATTAGAGTACCACATTGTCTTATACAAAATTCATACAAAATGTTATCATCAAAACAAAGAATATTGATCAGAACATTTCTTGTTCAAACATTTTTTTCATTTTGTATTTGATTACAAAAGTAAAAAAATACAGTATGTGTTTCATCTTTATGTTTTAAGAATTTTACCCATGTCCACCTGCTGTAGTCATCTACGATGACTAATCCATATTTCTTACCTCTTATTGATGCAGTTTTCACTGGACCAAATAAATCAATATGTAGAAGTTCTAAAGGCCTGGAAGAAGAAATAACATTTTTAGATTTGAAAGAGGATTTTGAGAACTTTCCCTTCTGACATGCTTCACAAAGAGCATCTTAGTTGAACTTTAGATTAGGGAGTCCTCTTACCAAGTTGAGTTTATTGAGTTGAGATAATCTCCTCAAATTAACATGTCCCAGTCTTCTGTGCCAAACCCATTGCTCATCATTTATAGACAGAAGACAAGTTACTTTCTGAGATATTAGATCAGAAAGATCAATCTTATAAATGTTATTCTTTCTTTTTCCAGTAAAAAGAATTGATCCTTCTTTCTGACTTACGGCCTGGCAAGACTTTTAATTAAAGACTATATCATAGCCATTATCACTTAATTGAGTAATAGACAATAAGTTATGAGCTAATCCTTCAACAAGTAAAACATTAGTTATAGAGGGAGAATTACAATTACCAATAGTTCCTGATCCAATGATCTTTCCCTTTTGGTTGCCTCCAAATCTGACGTCTCCGCCAAATTTAATTTCCAAGCTTTGGAACATAGACCTTCTTCCCGTCATGTGACGCAAGCATCTAGAGTCCAGGTACCATGACTGGTGTTTTGACTTCACTGCTAAGGGCATCTGCAACATAGATCATTTTCTTCTTAGGTACCCATATCTTTTTGGGTCCTTTGATGTTAGTGTGCCTGAAGCTTTGTTTTAGCTTAGGTCTAGCACAATAATTTTCAGAGTAGGATGTATATTTGATATTGTGAATGTGACCATAGTTAAAACTTTGTGTAGAGGTTTGTATTTTATTTCCATCTCATCAACCGGTTTAGGTAGATATGGTTCCTTACCCTTAGGTATTTTGTAGCCAATTCCAATTCGATTGCTTCTACAAACACCATAAATTATTGAGGCTATTTTGCTTCTGTTTATGCTTATAACAAGAAAATTTTAAAAACTGTCATCATATTCTTTTAGAAAATCAGGTTTTAAAGTACTGTCTGGCTTAAGGGTTTTTATTTCCCTATCCTCTATGAGTTGTATATTGTTATCTTTAAGTTCAATATTTTCTTGTTTAAGTTTCTTTGTTTTAGCTAACAGTTCAGTCTTTAGCCTTTTGAATCTTGTTCTTAATCTATTATGTCTTTCTAAAAGTTCTGATAAACTTACTTCAATCTCTTTTCTAGTGAATTCACAAAATACCTCATTTGTTTCAGCTTCTGAGTCTGATTCCTTTTCTGTGGTGGCCATGAATGCTATGTTGGCATGTTCATTTTCTGAGTTGTATTCGTCTTCAGATGATTATGAGTCATCCCATGTAGCCATCAGACTTTTCTTTCTTTCAAATCTTTTCTTTGGCTTTTCTTTTAGCAGTTTAGGACATTCACTTTTGAAGTTTCCTGGTTCATTGCACTCATAGCACACATTGCTTCTTTTGCTTGTCCTTCTGTAATCAGAGGTTTCTCCTTTGTATTCTAGTCTTCTGCAGTTTCTGAACTTCCTTTGCTTGCTCCTCCAGAGTTGATTTACTCTCTTGGATAGAAGTGACAGGTCATCTTTGTAACACCCCACTAATACCCCACGGCAATTAACAAAATTAAATCAGAGTAAACATGCAAAGGGTGTCACAATTCAAAAATAAAAGAAAACACAAGTTCGGCATATGTCATGCATTCACTGAAAGATCTGAAATTATAACTCATTAGATAAAAATCATGTTTACACAGCGGAATCAAATCATCAAGTCAACATTACATCGTTAATGTATCAGACTTCAAATAAAATAAACAATAGAGTTATAATCGAAACTCAAAACACCGTGTTCCCAGTGTTACATCTATCAGAGCATGACACCGACACAACAACTAAACCGACTTATGAGCTAATCCTCACCAAGTTGAAAGCAGCTATCCTCAATCTGAAAATGTCAACAGTAAGGGTGAGTCTCATTCTCAATTAATCAATGTTATGCATTCATAAGCAACAAAACATCATGATATATCATTCACCCAATTTGTCATATATTCAGATTCACATCTATTATTCATCAATTCACACAATAATAGATTACAACACAAAACACAGAAATCCATACAATCATGTTATGACAAAATGCATATGACACAACTGACACTATGCATGTGGTACCAAAATTCGTGAATCACATTCACAGGACTTCTCTCTGCGATACTGCCCTTCAAGTCGCTCACACCCCACATGGGCACACGACTAACCTCATCGCTCACACCCCCATGGGCACACGATGACTGCTTACTAATCTCCGCACAATGGGAATTAGCCACCAACGATCCACTCATCAACGGGATCTAATGTAAATGATTTATAAATGAATGCACACATATCACATACTTATATCATCACCGATCCGATGCTTAACATCGTCTCATTTCATCTCACCAATATCATCACAAACAAGTATGTACATGTCCAAGCATCATTCAATCATTCACATACATTCACCACAATCAACATATTAATATTAACAGCATATTAATATTCACAAATCATCAATCATCATCATATAATTCTCAACAATCATCACATCGTAATGTTTTCAAAACAACATCTTATATTGTCACATTTCATCATATATGTCAACAATACATCATCCAATTAAACAAATCATCACATGATTAATATTTCAACATAGCATGTATTTAACACATCTCATCACATATATGTACAATACATCATTTACCAAGAAATAAAATCATATTTAAAAATAATTGGATTCACACCTCATTCCATCGTTTAAACACGTAGGCTATCTCATAAGATTCATCGTACTCGAAACGACACTAAAAACAGACCTACGGTTCGAAAGTTACACATCATTTAACCTTCCCAAGAAATAACTATCGCTACAGCACGCGGCGCAACCAAAGTTCGCGGCACGACCTGAACCACACAAACACGTTCGCGGCGCCAACTCATGCACGCGGCGTGATACGAGAAAATAAGTACGCCTTCGCAGCGCCAACACATGGACGCGGCGCGACCTGAGCGTATCACAACTTCCTAGTTTTCTGCCCAACGGTTCGCGGCGCAAACAGAGGTTCGCGGCGCGACCTGGCGATTTTGCAGAATTACGGGTCTGCGTTCAGACTCTGCGATTTCACATCCTTTTCACCCAAAAACGATTCCAGACATCGCATACAGGCATATAATCATCGAATTTCTCATCACACATCATTATACATCAAAACAACACATCAATAACCAACAATCTATACAAACTCATCAATTATCCCCAATCATAACATACCTAACAATATCAAATCCCAATATACCCAATCGAATCGAATCATACGTTAATCCATCCTATTACCCATAATCACATAATAGAAATTAACCGGAAGAGTCTCCCCTTACCTTAGCCAAAGATTCTTGATTGGTCTCTCCCTCCATTGCTCCTCTTCACGTGCCAGCTTCCCAATCCCTCATCTCCTCTGCTCTGCTTTTCACGTTCCTTTTTCCTTTCCCCCAATTTTCCTTATTTTTATGAAAAATAACATTTTAATTAGTAAAGGGCTTTACTAACGTAGCACCCCCTCTTTACTAATACCACACTTGGCCCAATACTATAAACCATCTTTCTTCCGATTAAATCCCACAAACCACCAATAATTCTAATTATAAATTAAATTTCCATTTAAATTAAAAATTAAAATATATGGGTGTTACAACTCTCCCCCACTAAAAGAGTTTTCGTCCTCGAAAACATACCTCAAGTAACCAGCTCATATAAGAGTCCTTCACCTGACTCTCTCCAGCTCCCAATTAACATTACCATTAGTCAATCTTCAAAATCCATCTGACATAACCAACAGGAAACATGTTTCATACATTCAAATCCCAGTTCTTACGTCGCATTTGACTATCCAGAAGTATACCACTCGCTATAGCTCCAAAAAGGTTAACAACAACAGAACATTGAGGTACAACCTATACAATACGCTCAACAGCCGAGTAATACAATTACACAATCTATAGTATGATCACACTGATCAACACTGCAGTAATGCATACCATCTACCAACATACCAACCTTAGACATACTCTTCCATCTGAGCGATAAAATAATACTTACACTTTTCACCAACCGCTTCCTTCAAGAAACTCAATACTCATATCCCTATACCATTGAATTCCAATTATCTGACTCCTTTTAAGTCAAGCCATCGATTATCCAACACTTTACATTCCGTTTTTCCCGCACTACTCTGACTACTCATCACAATCATCTATACCAATTAGACTTCTGAGCTTTACCCGATCCCGACTCTCTTTACTTATTCGTTCAAGAATCATTCTTTATCATTCATGGTACCAATTTACCACTCAGTAATACTTACTCGCACTCAAAACAAATTCCTGAGTTACTACATCTATTAAACATTCCGGCCATCGGAACGAGTGCACACAAGTAATTATAATCACGCTCATCAGCCTCAATACGCCATTTCTTACAAAACAACTCAAATTGAGTTTCGCTCTTTTCTAAGAATTAAATCAATTCCTCCCTTCATAGAGTATAATTCCTCATTATATCTAGAATCTACAATAACCCCTTAACAACAACACAAAATTATTACAACGTCATATAGCATCAACTCTTCGTTTTAATTTCGCCGAATACATACTTGTTAACTACGTACAACCGTAATAACATATTCATCATCTTGGCAATTATTCAAAAGAGTTATAATTCTTCGACACGACATCCTTACATCCACTGGATTCTAAATCCAACATATAGATCAATGCATATTCTCTATGTAGGCTTCCGACATATTAATTCCTTACTTCCCGCGAGTAGTACTCATAACACTACTCTACATCACACTTTCGCTGCGCGACTCTGATTACCCATCTTAAGTCATTTGTCCATCATGTTGCACTCTTTCATATTCACTTCTTCATAAGTTCACACAACATAGTGAGTAATTATTCTCACGGCTTAGCATTCATCACATCTTAAACCATTAAGGTAACAAAACAAGCTTATCTCTTCTATACGATTCCATCTACTACCAACAAGAGATTTAGGGTGATCAAGTCCTAAATTTGTCAATATTAGTTGAAAATCATATTTAAGCATAAACCGTCGTTACTACATAATAGTGTCCATTTCCGAGTTTGCACCCAAACTCATTAACATCGTCAAAATTCAATAATTCACTACGGTGTCCTTCTTGAATATCCTTCTGAAGCTCAAAACATCAGTTACACAAATCCAATCACTCAAACTCATTACATTATTCCCGTCGATTATGAATTCACCGCCTTTACCTTGGTAATTCAAAGTCAACCTATCGATCAACTCAACATCATCTTTCTGACCTTCTCTAATCTCGTCAAGAATACCACTAGTAATCTTCTGGCATACCCAATCTAACACTATTACGAGTTCCTTCACATACCAACTCAAGCCTCTAAATTGTCCAATTAAATCCAACTCCTTCACCATTAGCACCGACATATTTAAAGACTTCCTACCCAACACAGTAACACAACATTCATAACTTGTGGTTTTACTCCAAATTCTATGACATCTTTCATGCCCAAATATCATCCCACTCGACATCTCAACAAGTCTTCCTCACATCAATAGGTGTCAGAAATCCTCTAAAATTCTTCTTTTATACTTATCGTTACTTTGCCATCACAAATACGATCCCAAGGGTTCTAAAGTTTACTTCACCTTTACTACTAATTCATTTCTCACTAAAATCCATCGGTACTCAAATCATCTTTATTACCGAATATCTCATCAACTTATTCATCAACAACATGTCTTACTCAACTTCGTTTCGAATAATCACGGTAGTACGCATTCCTATTCAACAAATTTCACGCTCCCTTAACTGAATTCAGAATATCTTCTCATAGGATCACCTCTACTGTATTTATAACTCTCCCATAATGTAGAACATAATCTCTCCTCTTCATAGGTTCAAACGGCACATTAATCCGACACTCGGAACTCAAGATATGAATTTTCCAATCATTGCCCGAACATGCAACACTGACATCATGCAGCGACACTCTATACGATATATCCAAAACTCCTCAATTGGTAAATTCAATTCTTAAAATTACTCCTCAACAAACCTTCTAATTATTCCTTCAATCCGTTCAACACTGACACTGACATCCCGTGCAGTACCAATAAACAAGTCTAGTTATAAGAATAAAGAGTAACCGTAACTTCGCCTCCTTCCAACGTCATCCTGTCACAATTAATTATGTTACAGCTGCTGCGACCATTTTTATAACAAAGTTCATCTCGTTAGCCTTCCGACGCTTCAAACGAAACTCAATTCGGATGTCCAGAACTCCAGTTATGAATTTTCGAAGTTCCGCATCTATTCAGCAATTTTCCTGCGTTTTGCTTACGAAAATCTCTCTCCAAAACTCATTCTCTTCAACTCTATCACATTCCAAACAGCCCCTTATCGTATCTCTTCACTTCCAAACATTCTTATGACTTGGGCAACACATCCTATCGCCGAAGTGCGATTTCTGGAACATTACGACAGCAATCCTCTTTGCAAACTTGCAGCTGAATCTCTTCCGAGACGTAAAGCTACTCAACTGACATCTTCGCAGTACACCAGCAGAGCTGATACATTGCAACTTTCTAATTTTCCTCTCCTACAAATAATCATCAATTGCATATAATCATCCTCCTTCAAGATGCTCCAACTTAATTACCAGCCAAGTCTTAATTCCAAGTCACCTTCGATTCGGAAAACAACAACTCCAACAATGCTTGCATTGTTGCCAACAACAGCCGACTGAATCAATCATCTTACAACTGAAACATAACTGAGAAGCGAAGCTTCTCCCCCACTTGTTTCAAACCAACTTCCACAACAAACAACAAAGTACCGACAGTGATTCACTCACATGTCGCGTACCAAGAGATAATATGCCGACAATATTCAACCGTCGTGCAACTCAACTGACTCGACAATTGGCCGGACGGACCGACCTGCTCTGATACCACTATTGTAACACCCCTCTAATACCCCACGGCAATTAATAAAATTAAATCAGAATAAACATGCAAAGGGTGTCACAATTCAAAAATAAAAGAAAACACAAGTTCGGCATAAGTCATGCATTCACTGAAACATCTGAAATTATAACTCATTAGATAAAAATCATGTTTACACAGCGGAATCAAATCATCAAGTCAACATTACATCGTTAATGTATCAGACTTCAAATAAAATAAACAATAGAGTTATAATCGAAACTCAAAACATCGCGTTCTCAGTGTTACATCTATCAGAGCATGACACCGACACAACAACTAAACCGACTTATGAGCTAATCCTCACCAAGTTGAAAGCAGCTATCCTCAATCTGAAAATGTCAACAGTAAGGGTGAGTCTCATTCTCAATTAATCAATGTTATGCATTCATAAGCAACAAAACATCATAATATATCATTCACCCAATTTGTCATATATTCAGATTCACATCTATTATTCATCAATTCACACAATAATATATTACAACACAAAACACAGAAATCCATACAATCATGTTATGACAAAATGCATGTGCTGACACTATGCATGTGGTACCAAAATTCGTGAATCACATTCACAGAACTTCTCTCTGCGATACTGCCCTTCAAGTCGCTCACAACCCACATGGGCACACGACTAACCTCATCGCTCACACCCCCATGGGCACACGATGACTGCTTACTAATCTCCGCACAATGGGAATTAGCCACCAACGATCCACTCATCAACGGGATCTAATGTAAATGATTTATGAATGAATGCACACATATCACATACTTATATCATCACCGATCCGATGCTTAACATCGTCTCATTTCATCTCACCAATATCATCACAAACAAGTATGTACATGTCCAAGCATCATTCAATCATTCACATACATTCACCACAATCAACATATTAATATTAACAGCATATTAATATTCACAAATCATCAATCATCATCATATAATTCTCAACAATCATCACATCGTAATGTTTTCAAAACAACATCTTATATTGTCACATTTCATCATATATGTCAACAATACATCATCCAATTAAGCAAATCGTCACATGATTAATATTTCAACATAGCATGTATTTAACACATCTCATCACATATATGTACAATACATCATTCACCAAGAAATAAAATCATATCTAAAAATAATTGGATTCACACCTCATTCCATCGTTTAAACACGTAGGCTATCTCATAAGATTCATCGTACTCGAAACGACACTAAAAACAGACCTACGGTTCGAAAGTTACACATCATTTAACCTTCCCAAGAAATAACTATCGCTACAGCACGCGGCGCAACCAAAGTTCGCGGCGCGACCTGAACCACACAAACACGTTCGCGGCGCCAACTCATGCACGCGGAGCGATACGAGAAAACAAGTACGCCTTCGCGGCGCCAACACATGGACGCGGCGCGACCTGAGCGTATCACAACTTCCTGGTTTTCTGCCCAACGGTTCGCGGCGCAAACAGAGGTTCGCGGCGCGACCTGGCGATTTTGCAGAATTACGGGTCTGCGTTCAGACTCTGCGATTTCACATCCTTTTCACCCAAAAACGATTCCAGACATCGCATACAGGCATATAATCATCGAATTTCTCATCACACATCATTATACATCAAAACAACACATCAATAACCAACAATCTATACAAATTCATCAATTATCCCCAATCATAACATACCTAACAATATCAAATCCCAATATACCCAATCGAATCGAATCATACGTTAATCCATCCTATTACCCATAATCACATAATAAAAATTAACCGGAAGAGTCCCCCCTTACCTTAGCCAAAGATTCTTGATTGGTCTCTCCCTCCATTGCTCCTCTTCACGTGCCAGCTTCCCAATCCCTCATCTCCTCTGCTCTGCTTTTCACGTTCCTTTTTCCTTTCTCCCAATTTTCCTTATTTTTATGAAAAATAACATGTTAATTAGTAAAGGGCTTTACTAACGTAGCACCCCCTCTTTACTAATACCACACTTGGCCCAATACTATAAACCATCTTTCTTCTGATTAAATCCCACAAACCACCAATAATTCTAATTATAAATTAAATTTCCATTTAAATTAAAAATTAAAATATATGGGTGTTACAATCTTCTTCCTCTGATCCGGACTCACTTGAACATTCTTCCTTAACCTGCAGAGCATTAGTTTCAGATTTTTTAACAGATTTAAGAGCTATAGTCTTACCTTTCTTTTGAGGATCATTTGCATTGAGCTCAATTTCATGACTCCTTAACGCACTGATGAGTTCTTCCAAGGATACTTCATCAAGATTCTCTGGAACTTTGAACGCTGTAACCATTGACCCCATCTTCTTGGTAGACTTCTGATTATTTTCTTTACATGATCAGCTTTGGTGTATCCTTTGTTTAGAACTCTTAGACCAGCATTCAAGGTCTGAAATCTTGAGAACATGGCTTCAATACTCTCATTTTCTTCCATCTTGAAGGCTTCATACTTTTGGATTAAGGCCAGGGCTTTCTTTTCTTTGACTTGAGCATTTCCTTCATGAGTCATTTTGAGTGACTCAAATATATCATGTGTTGTATCTCTGTTGGTGATTTTCTCATATTCTGCCTGTGAGATAGCACTTAGAAAGATAGTTCTGGCTTTGTGATGACTTTTGAATTCCTTCTTTTGTTTATCATCCATGTTCTTCCTTGCTATCTTTGCACCTGCATCTTCTGGATGATTGTAACCATCTACCACCATATCCCATAAATCAGAATCTTGTCCTAGAAGGAAACTGTCTATCCTATCTTTCCAATATTCAAAGTTCTCTCCATCGAACACAGGAGGTTTTGTGTAGCCGTTGTTGTTTAGATAATTTGCCATAGTGTTTTCCTTCTGGATCTTTTTCTAACACGGTTAAGTGTTTGCACCCAAAACCAGGCGCTCTGATGCCAATTGAAGGTTGGGAAAACACTTAGAAAGGGGGGTTGAATAAGTGATTTTTTAAACAAAGCTTGTTACAGGAAAAATAGACAGAACACAATTATTTTTATCCTGGTTCACCTTCTCAACAAGGCTACCTCTAGTCCACCCTTAACAAGGTGATTTTCCTCTCTCAACGAGGACTTAATCCACTATAATCGGAACCTGATTACACTTGCATGACCACTGCCGTGACTCACAATACAGCGCACAAGCCAAACTGCTGGTGACTAACAATCCTGCATAAACCAACTGTTTGTGACTAATCAACTTCTAAGACTTAACTAGTCCTAGACTTCTTGAGACTTTTGACCCAACTGGTCTCTCAAGGACTCAGTTACCACGTAACTTCTGATGACAGTGTATAGTGTTGCTTCTAGAAAGCTGTAATCACAACTGTGATATTTCACTAAGATTAAGTACAAAATAATGAACTCAGAATATGGATATGAGAGTTTTTGCTTCAGAGAGTTTTTCTTCACACTTGATGATATTTCAGAGTTGCAGTGTTCTTATGTGTTCTTTCTTGTTTTCTTTTTTTCACTAGTTGTGTTGTAATTTCTTTAAACGATCATGAGTATATATAGCTTCAGAATTTTTGACCGTTATCTTCAATGCTTGTATGCAGCATTAAATGGTTTGCGTGTTTTCTTTGCTTTTGTTTTCTCCAAGGATTTGCATTTGGATAGCTTCTTCAATCAACCTTGGGAATTTCGCTTTTGGAGTATTGCAGCCGTTTTGCTAATGATTATGTATTTAATGGTTTTATTTTGAATCACTCTTCATGACTTTCTGTTTCAGCTTGTATTTCAACTTCTGTTGTAAGAGTATTCTTTTGTGATCTTCTGTTGTAAGCGTATTCCTTTCTGTTGTAAGCGTATTTCTTTGTGATCTTCTGTTGTTAGCGTATTCGTAGCGGTTTGGTGCAGTATCAGAAGTTTCCTTGACTCCTTCAGTGTCTCTTCCATTTATCCAGCTTTATATTTATTCCAAGTTCTCATTGCGCTGGTATATCTTCTGAAATCAACAATATAGAATTAGAGTACCATGTTTGCTTATACAAAATTTATTTGTTTGTTATCATCAAAACACTGAAATGTGATTAGAACTAAACTATGTTCTAACAGTATCCTTAGCATGCAATAAGGAAATCAGAGTTCCTTAGTTCTCCCCAACAATTTCTTTTTTGTTTGTTTTGTGTTTTTTAATGGGCGGTGTTAACGTTCGCACTCTCGCATTAGGCACGACCTTCGATGCAATAGAGAGGAAATAACTAGTCCTGTAAAGAAAATGCCGACAAGGCAAAGAGTTTGTTGGTATTTTTTTAGAAGAATCCTCAAGTGGCCCTCTTAGGCAAGAGGTACTTGAATATTTCTTCTTTAGCTGTGAAAAGTGTTTGAGTTTTGGTTAAGTGTTTTGAACTTATGATTAAGGAAAAAGAAGTTTTTGTTTTATTAGAAAAAGGAAAAGACTAAGGGGAAAGATTAACCTAATGTTATCATGCATTATTGTCCTAAGGTTGAGATCAAGGGAGCTATGCACTGATTGTTATGATGCTTGGATTAAGATCATAAGGTTTAATTAATTAAAATTAATCGGAAGATTAAAATTGAATTAACCGTCCTAAGGGAGCATATGAGCAAGCTAGCAGTCAAAATCAAAGCCAAACAACCAATCAAATCAAGTATCATGAAAAGAATCATCAAGATCACCTCATAAGTCAGCAAAAGTCAACACAAGCAACTAGGGTTTTTTGGTCATTTCACATAAGAGAAAAATTAATCCAAATAAAATTCTAAAACCCTAAAAAAATCAAAAGAATCATGACATTGTATTTTGTATTTTTTATCATCAACAAAATATTAACAGAACTATTCCTAAAATTAAAATCAAAGCCTATTATTTTTAATAATTTTTTTGAATTATTAAAGACTAAACAATTAAAAATAAATGTCCAAAATATCAAAATAAAATTAGGAAAATCAAAATTGACATTCTAAAATATTATTGGTTATTAAAAATATTTTTATCTTTTTTTATTGTATTTTAAAACAATTAAAAGAAATTAATATCAAAACAAATACAAAATAAAGAGAAAATGGAATTAAATGGGCCAGGGAGTGTAACTCTGAATTTCCAAGCAACTAACTATCAGTTCCATCATGCAAATGGGCTCAATCATGGGGGTGTGGATAGTGCGCATTACAAGGCCCAATACCAATTAAAACCTTAATTCCAATTATCAGATTTTTAACAATTAAAATAAAAGAAAACAAAACTAAAATCATGTGTAGAGCAATCAGAATGCGCCAGCACACATTTTTGAATTCAAAAATTGGCGCCAAAAGCTTCATCATCTCCAAATTGCTCCGGCCATCGTCTCCACCATGGACGGTGGTGTCATTCTCCAAAAACCAAGAACTTCAACATCACTCAAATCCAAATCTTCCACTGAGCCCAAATATCATCATAACTTTCACAAACTCATCACCAATTCTCAAAATTGAAGCAAAACAATCAAGAACCCTAGGTTCTATATTCAAAATTAAATGACTAATATGCATGATCAATGCAAATGAACTTAGGGTTAACATTCCTTAGACAATTACACACACAATAGAATCAAGCTTTGCAAGAAATGATGCTGAATTCATGGATTTAGAAGTTTGAGAACCTTACCAATCAGAGGCTGTCTAATGCATCATCTCAAGGCGTTTCAAAGTGAGAAAAGCTCCAGATAGCTTCAAAAGAGTACGATAATGAAGAATCCAGATTCGTTTTGCTTCAGATCTTACTAGATTGTCCAATCCAAATCAACTTATGTGATGAAGAAATAAAGTTCGATTTATCTTATTCAAGAGCTACATAAGTGTGATGATGCATCCAGAAGCTTGATCATGATGTATAGAAGATGTTTGAAGCAAGAGATTGGAGAAAATCAAGTTAAATTGGAGAATTTAAGACCGGTTTCCATTGATAAAACTTGAAGTTGCAAATCTAGTTCAGTGATGATTTGTTCTTGAAGAAGTGTTACAGAAGTACATCTGGATCATGTTGATGATGATTGAGTGAATAAATTTGATAGAGAATGCAATAGAAGAGTGAATTAAAGAAATGAAGTTTTTGAGTAATTTTGGTGAACAATGGCCAATATGAGATTTGGAGGGAAATGATTTTTATATAGTGGTGGAGTAGCTTGCAATGGAATTTTGGGATAGGTTTGGATCCTTAGTTGAGGCTTGGAACTAGGTTTGAGAGTTGGTTACACTTTCAATTTCACTTAAATTGAGGTTTGGTTGTTAGCTTTGGATCAAAGGTCATTAGGCATGGAATGAGGGTTGGGAAGTGTTCAACAAACTTGTTTAGAGGTATGGAATTGATCTGCATGTTTAAGAAGGATCTATAATCAATTTTGTGCAAGTTGGTTTTTTCAAGTGCAAAGTTATGATCAAGGGTTTTCTTGATTTTCAAGCAATGTTCAATCATGTTTTTGAGGTGGAAGGAAAATAATTTAGGTATTGCAACATGAAGGAAACGTGTAGAGAGAATAAAAAAGAAGAGAACTGCTTTTGGTCACATTTTCATTTGAATTGATTTGGAGGTCTAAACAATGGTCTGAACATAGGTTGAGCATAGTTTTGGACATTGGCATAAGTAGTCTTAACTAGCCATCTTCTAACCACCATAACTTTCCACTCAATTATCTAATGGCCTCAAAATTTATATCAATGGAAAGCTCTCATGACATGCTACAACATTGGTGTTGGGATCTTCTTGAGATCAGGCTTTGGCAAAAATATATCCCCTCTTGAAAATCACAAATCTCAACTGCCAAACACTTAGAAATTTTTCTAAGTGTTTTAGTCAAATTTGACAACTTAAACCTCCATCTTTGGCTTGACTTTTAAACCCCTTAAGAACTTATTTTGACTTCAAGCCTTCCACAAACTTGTAGTATCATGTATCATCTTCAATTTCAGCCCTTGATTACCATTTTTAGAGTCTTGAGGAGAAAGATACAATCATGAAAAGTCACTAAGATGAACATGCAACTTTCCATACTTTAAAATATTTTGAAAATCCTAATTTAGAAACTTTGGTGATTTTCATGATTTCCCTTGATAAAACTTGACCAAACCTCATATTATCATGAAAACTAACTTGAAAAGTCCATGTTGACCAAGAAAAGTCCATAGTTGACTTTGACTAACTGTTAATTTTTACCTATTGGACAATTTCCCTCTTTTATCAATTGGAACCTCTTGAAACCCCTGGTAAGTTTGATGACATGCAAATAGATGCCTTGAAACATATATTTACCAAAGGAATCAAATATTGCTAAAAAAAGTTAACACACGTTGGCTTTGACTAAAACCCTTGTTCTTGGGCCAAATGGCTATGAGCTTGTGATCAATCTTGAAACAATGGAACCTTGGACTCTTGATGAACTCTTGAAAAATATTATAAACCCTAAAGCAATGAGGATTGTCATACCCCAAAATTTTCCCTCCATATTTCAAGCCATTTTGGTTCAAACAATCTCTTCAAGCTTTAGTTCACAAGTTTACTCAGTCAAATGTTCAAATGGTCAATAGTCGACTAGTTTGACCTAAAAGTCAACTGTGGTTAAAATACAGTCAAAAGTCAGGACTTTTGGTCAACATCAAATATATGAGGTCAAATTCATCATTTGATCAAGTGTTGATCATGATTCATCAAGGAAAGTTCAGAAATCAACAATACTTAAAGTTTCTAAATTAGGGTTTTTGAACTAAAAAGTCAATTGAACTTTGACCAGCCATAACATTCTCATACTTCATCATAAATTCCTCAACCAAATTGCATTTTAAAGGAAATCCAATTCTCTACAACTTTTTCTCACTAAAGGCTTGGCCAAAAATGCACCATTTGGAAGATATGAGCTAAAATATTACAGGTCCTTTTGAAAGTCCACAAAAAGCTATCTTTTGTCCAGGCCAATATCATCAAGATAAAATCTTCAAATGCAAAAAAGGTTCCAAAGTGGGTTCTAGAGGACATATTGTGACTAAGTTTTGGGGCTAATGGGCCTAAGTTTTGGATTCCAAACATGAATATGACCTAAATAGAGACCCATAATGTAATTCATTTATTTTTATAATATTTATTTATTTTATTTGGATTTTATTCATTTAACATCTAAACAAATCAAGTAAAATATAAATTATTTGAATTAATTCATGGGGATCTATTTTTAATCATCTAAAGGGCCCAAATAACATCACATGAAAATCCAAATTCATGCTAGCTTGTGTATGAGAGAGAATGGTAAAATTTGGAAAGATTTCATACAAATCTTTTTTCAAATTTTTTCTCATCAATTACTTGAGGCCCAAGTCCAAAGTCTAACCTAATTCCTCCCTCCATATATACCTAGCAACATCAGATCATTAGGGCACGAATTGGCAGCCATAGAACTAGGGTTTACACTTCAAAATTTCAAGACAAAGTTGCACCATAGGGTTTGGAGTTGCAGTCTTTCTCAAGAATTTTCAAGCACTTCATCATGTCCCTGAGGTATCGTTTGGCAAGACCAGGTCCCAAGCAATGGCCAAATGTTCCTGAAACGCTCCATGCTTGGATATCGTTTGTATATTATCTCTTGATTTCGTATTTTTAATATTATTGTGTTTTGAATGAAACTAACATCACTAATGCATTCCTGAGGTTCCAAAAGACAGGTTAGGACCAACGTTTGAGAGTTATCATGGCCAAATCGTGTGTTGCCATTGTTAGGGTTCAAAGGAGCTTACTTTCGGTTTCATAGATACAGGCCGCTACAGTCCAAACCATCACCACCATTGAACTCGCCATGGCCAAATTAGTAGATTTGGGCGATTGTTGATTGTTTTTTAACGTGAAATTTTTTAGTTTGATTTTGCAAAAAATCGCTACGACAAATATTGTAGCTAAAGTCAAGCAAATCGGTAGCAAGGAATCTGACCCACTAAAGAAGACGAAGAACAGTCTACTTCGAATTGTCTGGGAACGTGTGCACGAATATTATTGGTTGGTCAAACCTTTCAGAATCTCTCTCCATACGTGATTGGATGTTGCGCAACGTTAAGGGCCCCACGCGCTGACTATTTGAAATCAAAACAAATTGTGGGACGCATATTTAATCCAATGTTCGCAAATGTTTGACAACTTGATTTCGTAGTCCGGATGGCCACATCTGTGCGTAAGCAAACTTAGGATCATGGGTTCAAAACCCAGCGAGCACCCTCTTCTTGTTTTTATTTTTTACTCTTTTTTCTTCTAACCTTTTATTTTTCATTTATTTTCTTAATTAATTAATAACTTAGTTAATTAGGTTAATTAATTCTTAGGTTAATTTAATTAGTTAATTAGGTTAAATAATTAGCCCTTTTTATTTTATTTTTCTTAATTAATTTAATTAATTTAATTAGGTTAATAATTAGTTAAATTAATTTAATTTCTCTTATTAATTAAAATAATAGAATTAGGATTTCCCGATTAACTTGATTTCACTTAGATGACTAGGTTAACTTAATTAGGATTTAATTAACCTCGAACTCGAACTTTATTTTCACTAATTTTTCAAACTTCTCCCGACTTTAATTTTTCTCGATTGTTTTGTTTCGCGCTTAACATTTTGTAATCGCTCACCGTTTGTAACTTTATTTTTCGTGCGCTTTCCTTTTTTCTGATTATTATGTAAATGCTCACAGGTTGTAATAGCTTAACTTAGGGTTGAATTTTCCACATTTGTGCTTTTCTCCCGATTATTAAGTAACTGTCCCGAAGCCGTGTAATAGTTTTAGGTTTTATCTTTCTGCACTCCCTGGTTTCTATTGTAACCCCTCCCCGAAGCCATGTAATAGCTTAGGACTTTACTTTTCCGCTCTTTAATTTCCGCACTCCTATAAACTTCTAGATGAATGCTTAATAGGATTGTATGGCAAGATAAAGCTGAACGCTAGCTCACTAACTCAAGATTAAATATCTGAACTTGACACACTCACACTCGCACCTCTAGGGTCTCCCCTCTTCCGTTTCCTTTCGATATAATAGTCAAGTCCCTCGAGCATAGGGATACCTTAGCATATGCTGCCTACGATTCAAAATCATCATAGTCCATTCGGAATAAAGATCATAGTCCCTTCGAGTTGCCTACGATAAAATGATCTCGTCCCTCGAGTTGCCTACGATTAATGATGATAGTCCCTTCGGATCGCTAAGGTATCCTTACTTGTTTCTTTCTACGACCATTCAATGACCCTTAGATGTCCCTTTACATCCAATGTATAGAACTACCTACCCACTAATTGTATGGATAGTACTATCGCCCAAGGAAAGCCTTAAAGTATAGGAAAGACCTCACAAACTTAGGGTAGGCAACTCTTAAGTGCTTGCTCACAACAATTCAAATAAATGCTTTTCACACCTCGCATTTTCACAACACTTTCAAAGACTAAACTTTGTATAAATTTGAATGATGAATCATTACAAAGTTGAAGTTCTTTTACGAAACGCTTTTTTTTCTTAACACACACCACACTTTCAAACAAATCCAACAAAAACAAGTGAGATAAGCAAATAAGAGCCCATGGATACAAAGGGTGCTAACACCTTCCCTTTGTATAACCTATCCCCCGAACTCAAAATATTTTCAAAGGTCTTTCCTGTTCTTTTAGCTTTCCTAAATTGGATAAAATAAAAGTCGGTGGCGACTCTAGCAATCTGCACATTTAAAAAGTCAGTTCTTCCACCGTTTTACAAGGATGCTTGTTGTTGCATTATGAACTTGAATTTGAAGAAAACCTTAGCTCTGATCCTTGATCCAAATGCCAAAGTAAAGACCAATGATGCATGATGTGTTAAATGATCTAATGGAAGGTATGTACATGACTGCAAAGACTAAGCCTGATAGAATTGAAAGGGTAGGACAAGTTTGGGGTATGACAATGTCATACCATAGATGTATGCTATCACAAGCATGGATTCCCTCCAAACTTTGCCAAGAGGCAAATATCTATTAATATATCTAATGTTTCAAGTGGCGATGTACAACATCCAGTTAGCAATATTGAAGAAGGTGTATCAAGAAAACAAGATTATTTTATAACTCAAGAACAATATTCTCAATTGAATAGCTTGTTACAGCAAACAAATTTAATGACTCATACACAAGTCTTAAACCCTACTCCTAGTTCCAACCACATTTCTACATCCTATACTCATTTTGATCATTTATCAAATGAGAATCCAGGTAACTCACAAGTTTAAATAGTTTCATGTTCCATTCATGCCAAACCTTAAATTTTGGATTATCAACTCAGGTGCTAATGACCATGTTTGTTCATCCTTGCATTGGTTCATCTCTTATTACAAAATCAGACTAGTCAATGTCTGTTTACCTAATGGATCTATTGTTGTAGCTAAACATGTAGGCACAATTAGTTTTTCACCTCACTTATGCCTTACAAATATCCTTTATACTCCTGATTTTTCTTTGAATCTTCTATCAGTATCAAGACTATGTCAATCTATTAGTTGTGTTTTCAAATTTTAAAACAATAAGTGTATTATACATAATGTGAAATCATAGAAGATGATTGGTTTGGATATTCAATTTGAAGGTTTTTACAAGCTTATGATTGATGGTAGTTTCCATGATGCAGATACATCTCTGTCTCAGTTTAGAACTCATAGCATTGCCCTTTCCAAACATTGCATGTCTCTTATTTTTCTAATAATTGTAAATTGATTCCTAGCCAAGCCATATGGAATTTTAGATTGGGTCACTTGTCTCAGGATAGGATCTATAAAATGTTTCATTTGTAACCCCAAGTAGTTAATGGTAATAAATCCATATTTGACATTTGTCATTTTGCTAGACATAAGAAACTTCCATATAATTTAAGTTGTTCAAAGGCTAATCATAAGTTTGAACTGTTATATTTTTACATATGGGGCCCTATTTCCATTAATTTAATACATGGCCGTAAATATTTTCTCACAGTCCTTGATGATTATAGTAGATTTGTATAGATTATTTTTCTTAAGTCCTATATTGAGGCAAGCAAGTTTGAATGCTGGAATCAAGCCATGAAAGTTAAGCTTGATGATCTTGAGAAAACTGGTACTTGGAGATTGGTAGACCTATTAGGCAATGTGAAACCAATAGGACATAGGCGTGTTTATTAAATTAAACTCAAATCTGATTGTAGCATAGAAAGATTCAAGACACGACTAGTTTCCTATGTATACAACCAGATTGAAGGCAGGGATTATTCAAACATTTTCTCATTTGTTTCTTGAATCACAATAGTTAGACTTGTTTTAATTTTTGCATCCATCCATAGAAGGAATTTACATCAACTTGATGCAAACAATGCTTTCTACATGGTGAGTTACATGAAGATGTATACATGATAGTTCCTTCTGGTGGCCAAACTTCAAAACCAAATTAGGTTTGTAAATTAGTCAAATATCTCTATGGATTGAAACCGAGAAGCATGAAAATATATGAGAAATTAGCTTCACTTCTTATTCACCATGGTTACACATAAACAACAACAAAACATTCATTGTTTGTTAAGAAAAATATCTCTTCATTTTCAATATTACTTGTTTATGTTAATGATGTCATTTAGGAAGGAGCTTCCTTAGCTAAATTTCAACATATGAAAAGCATTCTACACCAAGATTTTATGCTTAAGGATCTTGGTATCCTTAAATACTTATTAGGTCCGAATGTAACACTTTCAAAGCAAGGGATACCTTTATGTCAAAGGAAATATTTCACTTATTTATTAATTAATTCAATATTTATTGATTTTATTATAAAAAAAAAGAAAAAAAAAGTTTGATTTTTTTACTTCATGAATTCTTCTATACTTTGCTACTAACAAATTGTCTGAGTTTTGTAGCTATGTATTGTTTTGATACATTGCCACCTATATCTCCTGCATGTTGGTCGCCTGATTCAGGAGTCACCTTGGAAGAGGCGACTAAAATTTTTAAAGCATATAAGAGAGAGGTAAGAATCCTTACGAATGAATGTAAGTGATGGAATAAGGTGTGACACAACAAGGGGGGTTGGATTGTGTCCCTTTTAAAATTTATCTTAGTATTTAAAAAGGTTGCCTTTAATAAGAAGAAAGTGATTAGTAATGTCTTTAGAGATTTAAATAATTAGTGTTAATGTGTGTGATAAAATATAGTGTATGAATAATATAAGAACAAGACAATAAGTAAAGAACACAAGAAAACTTATCCTGGTTCACCAACTTGGCTAGTCCAGTCCCCACACCCTGTGAGATTATCCTTTATCAAATACTTCTTACAATGACTTTTTCTTCTATGTATTCTTAGCCTCACCAGGCTTACACTTCTGAATGGTATAGCTTACAGATAGCTTACAAAATGATTGGTTTGTATATCTAAGATATACTTTGTGATTTTAGTAGGTTTACAATAAGTTCCTAAATACTCTCCATATGGCAGTGAGTATTTTACTTATAGAATATGTATGATAACTCTAATATATATTTGATCACTATATGGTAGTGAGAGCTAAAGATAATATATAGAGAGTATGATTGCTTTGAGAATAAAGACTTTGATTTTTCTTTGAATGCTTGTGGATATTTTCGGTGGTGAAGAATGAAGCATAAGTCTTGTATTTATAGAGCAAAGCAAAGTGAGAGGGAAGTGCCGAGAGTTTCTCATGAGAAGTGCTGGCAGCTTTGGACTTGGTCTTGGCTTGACTTGGTACTGCTGACAATCTGCAAGTTCTGACATTTGACCATTTCAACAAAGACTTATTCTTGGAAAAGTAAATCTGGAGGAGTAACTCTGGGACGAGTAACTCTGGGACAAGTAACTCTGGGACGAGTAACTCTGGGACGAGTAACTCTGGAGCACGTAACTCTGGGACTAGTAACTCTGAGACGAGTAACTCTGGAACACGTAATTCTGGAGAGTAACTCTGGGACTGTCATTCTGAAGAGTAACTCTGGGACCATAATTCTGGAGAGTAACTCTGGGACTGTCATTCTGAAGAGTAACTCTGGGACCATAATTCTGGAGAGTAACTCTGGGACTGTCATTCTGAAGAGTAACTCTGGGACCATAATTCTGGAGAGTAACTTGTTTAACTTCTGAGAATCCATATGTTCTTAAAGCTTTGTTCTTTGTCAGCTCAATCTTGAATCATCATTTTAACTCTTTGTTTGATAGAGACCATAAATTATTTAGATGATTAATTGATGAAATCACTTTGGAGTTTCTTTAGATAAAATAGTTTGTAATATTCAAAACATTAACAGAATATGTTTCAACATTCTCCCCCTTTTTGAATGGTGACAAACTTTTTATTTTAATTTCTTTGAGTAAGGACTTTGAAACTCCCCCTGAAAAGATGCATACTTTGAAAGGGCAAATGCTCCCCCTCAATGTTAGTTCATATATAGTAAATAAATTTATCAGCATTTGAAACACATGTTGATTAGATAGAAGTTTTTGATTAATGTTTGAGGAACAATATATTAATTTTACATCAATATTTTGATACACAAACACAAAAAAATCCTAGAGGATTACTGCTAAATATACTGCAAAGTCCTAGTGAACTAAAGATAAATAAAGTACAAAGAACTTAAACAAGACAAAGCTTTTGTCAAAGCTTGTTCTCCCCCTTTTGTCATACATACAAAAAGAAGGGGGGCACCAAAAGATAGAGGACGAGAAGATTAGGAACCAGATTGTTCATCGTCAGATGTTGCCTCAGAAGACAATGGCAGAAGTGGAAACTGAATCTGAGAGGGATCTGGAGGAGGCATTCCTGGAAACCTCGGGCATACTTGTTCAGTGACATAATCAATCCAGAATTTTTGGTAAGCCATTAACTGCTTTTGGAGTGCTGTGTAGGATCGAAGGTTGATGCCCTGATGGGGGTTAACCGTTTCAGATGAGGTTGCAGATCGAGGATAAACGGGAGGACGATTACCAATGCTTGGGAAGTTGTTAAAAAATGAGGATGTGATGGAAGTGATGGGAACCTGAGGAAGGGTATTGGAATTATCGGTGGTGTTTCTAGGAGGTGATGAGTCATACCTCGGAGCAAGCAGTGTTTGAACATTGAAGGAGTTATCATCATCTTCCTTAGGAGAAGAAAATATTGGAGAGTTTGTTTGAAAAACATAAGGATCAGGTGGTGGAACAGAAGGCATGACAAGTGATTCTGTAGGATCACTTTGTTCAGATAGCTGAGCAGAGTTGTTAAAAAATGCTTCAATCTGAGCAGTGAGATCATTTGAGTCTGTGTGATTGATGGAGGAGAGTTGAATTCTTCTAGGAGAAGGTTCTTTGAATGAATTAGGAGAGTTCAGAGGTGAGGTCATGGGGAGAGGATTTGTTGTCATGGTAGGGGAAGTGTATGTTGCAACATGGGGAATAATTGAGTTTTGTTGATTTGGAATGGGTGGAGTTAACAATTCAGCTTCCAGCATGGATATGAGTGAGGACAGCTGAGCTGAAGCAGGAGTGTGAGGAGACATTGGTGAGGGTGGTTGATGAGCTGAAGCACTAGGAGGACTCGAGAGTAGGTTTTCAAGAGCGAAAATGTTGATCATGTCAGTGTTAGAAGTCTCTAGGTTTGGAGGACTTGAAACATTTGAGATAGTTTCAGTTGGGAGAGAAACTGGAGCTTGAGTGATGACAACTGTTTGTGGTGAAGAATCTACTGGGATTGGTGATGTAGAGGTGAGGTCAATGCATTGTGTGATTTCAGGAGATTGTTGATTTGTTTCCTTTGGAGATGTGGATTTAGAGACATGAGGAGAGATTGATGAGGGTTCTTGTGGGGATTCTAGGGCAGCAGTGTTTGGAAGAGCCACAGATAATGGAATGGGGGAATTTGTGTTCAGGCTGTTTGGAGAGTTAGGAGAGTTGGTACCTGTTTCTAAAGGCTCGGTTGGAGCAAATTGTTTGACAAGACGCCTGCGTTTGGATTTGGCCTCAGGTTTAGGCGATGGTGCTCGCTTGAGTGAAGGAATTTTCATGCGCTTCAACTTGGAGGCATCCAGGATTTTGTTTATCTCGAAGGAGTCCTCATCATCCAGAGCAACATTGAAGTGCTTGAATATTTTGGTAAGAAGCATACCATAGGGGGCGCTTCTTGCTCTCAGGCCAGTGTATTTGAGGTAGTTGAGCACTAAATATCCAATATTTAGAGGGGTTTTCTTTGAGAAATGGTAGATGACCAGGAGGTCTTTATCAGTGATTCGTTCCATACTGCCTTTTCTTGGAAGGATAGTATGAATGCAGAAGTTATGAATGATATGGCTGAGGGGTTCAAGGTTGGCAGACACAAAACGGTCATTTGGATGTTTTGTGATAGAGAGTCTGTAGGATTCAATGTCTAGGTCATAAGATGAGGGCCAGTCCTCATTAAAGAGGTGAAGTCCATTATTTGGGACATGCAAAATATCACAAAGGAGCTCTGGGGTTAGGGTTATTTGACAACCCTTTACAGAAGAGATGAGCTGTGTATCACTGTCAGAGGGTTTAATGGCAGCAAAAAAATTTCTAACCAGTCTAGGGTAGAAGACATCAGAGAGTTGGAGAAAATTGGTCCAACCTGTGGCTATTGCAAGCTCGTTGATGTCGTAACCCCAGATAGAGTAACTATCCAGGTTGACGGTTTTGCCGGCCACGATAGGAAGGGAGCGCCATTTTTCATTGTAGAGAGCACGAACATCATCGTCAGATATGAATTCGTTGGTTGAGATTTCAGATGGATGGTCATAGGCTTGGAAAGACGATGAAACGAGAGAGGTTCCTTCGCTTGATTGAGTGGAAACGTGTGAGGAGGATGGTTTGGTGGGTGGAGGAGCAGTGACGATCTGGGTTGTGGGAAGAAGATTAGGGTTTTGTGATTCGGTTGTAGTTTGCTCAGAGGGAGTTGGATCGTGAGAGATGTTTGCATGTCGAGCTGAGCGACGGGTGGGAGTGGTGGGTGTTGGTCGAGAGTCAGTGGTTTTCATGGTGGTTTTTTGTCGAGTGGTGGTGGTGCGGCGCTTGGTGGGTGGTTTTTCCATGGAAAGGGTTTTCTGTGTTTTGGACGGAAGAGAGAATGTGGTATCAGCAAATGGAACAATGATAGTTATAAGTTTGAATACCATTTGAAAGGTTTAAGAGAAATTAAGTTGAATCATTAGAGATTATTGGGAAGAGCAAGGATTTGATGGGAAGTTGGTAGATGGTGTACTGATTTGATTGGTATGGGAAGAGGCAGCTTTTTTTGTAATGATGAAGAAGTATAGAGAAACGAGAAGGACAAGGGAGAAACACACGTGATTCTTTGGACAATGCTTATTAACAGCAAGTTTTGATTTAATTGAATTCTAATTATTAATAGCACAAAACAATGCATATGTATATTAAGATATTTTTATTATTATTATTTTTTTTTTTAAAGGAATAATAGGTAAAGGAAAAATAAAAAGGAGCTATATTTACTTAGGTATTTTGATAATAGATAATTTTGATTTTAGAAAATTAAATCTATCTTCCACTAGAGGTTTGGTGAAAATATCTGCTAATTGATTGTTTGTATCTACAAAAATGAGTTCTATGTTTTCTTTTTGAACGTGATCTCTTATAAAATGATGTTTTATTTCAATGTGTTTAGATCTCGAGTGTTGAATAGGATTTTTTGACAAGTTTATAGCACTGGTATTATCACAAAAAATTGATACCTTGGAGTATTGAAGTGAGTAGTCTTCCAGTTGATTTTTTATCCATAAAATTTGTGAGCAGCAATTTGCAGCAGACACGTATTCTGCTTCAGTTGTTGATAAGGCAATTGTATTTTGCTTTCTGCAAGACCATGTAATAAGAGCTTGTCCTAGGAATTGACAGGCTCCACTTGTACTTTTTCTTTCTATTTTATCTCCAGCATAATCAGCATCACAGTAAGCTATTAAGTTGATGTGATTTCCTTTTTCATACCATAGGCCAATGTCAGTGGTACCAACGAGATATCGAAATATGCGTTTGACAGCAGTTAAATGTGATTCCTTAGGGTCAGTTTGAAAACGTGCACAAAGACCTACTGAAAAGACAATGTCAGGTCTACTGGCAGTTAAATATAATAATGAACCAATCATACCTCGATATTCTTTTTCTGATACAGATAGTCCTTGTTCATCTTTATCAAGATTTGAAGAGGGATGCATAGGTGTTACCATAATTTTTGCTTCATTCATTCCAAATTTTTTTAATAAATCTTTAATGTATTTTTCTTGACATATGAAAATGCCATTTTTGAGTTGTTTAATTTGTAAACCCAGAAAGAAGTTGAGTTCACCCATCATACTCATTTCAAATTCACTTTGCATCAGTTTTGAAAAATCATCACACATTTTTTCATTTGTTGACCCAAATATGATGTCATCAACGTAAACTTGAACTATTAGTAAGTCATTTTTGTGTGATTTTTTGAAAAGAGTTGTATCAATTTTTCCTCTGAGAAAATCATTTTTAATGAGAAAAATACTAAGTCTTTCATACCAAGCTCTAGGAGCTTGTTTAAGACCATATAATGCTTTTGTTAGTTTGAAAACGTGATTAGGATGAGAATGTTTTTCAAAGCCAGGTGGTTGATGAACATATACTTCCTCGTTTAGGAACCCATTTAAAAATGCACTTTTTACATCCATTTGAAAAAGTTTAATATTTTTATGAGCAGCATATGCTAAAAGAATTCGAATAGCTTCTAACCTTGCCACGGGTGCATATGTTTCATCATAATCTATACCTTCTTGTTGATTATAACCTTGAGCTACGAGTCTAGCTTTGTTTCTGATTACTTTTCCATTTTCATCAAGTTTATTTCTGAACACCCATCTTGTACCAATAATAGTCTTATTTTGAGGGTAAGGAACTAGTTTCCAAACTTGGCTTTTCTCAAACTGAGATAATTCTTCTGTCATGGCTTCCATCCAAGATTCATCTTTTAATGCATCATTGATATTCTTTGGTTCTACCTGAGATATCATTGCCATGTTATTAGAGTTATCTTTAAAGAAATTTCTAGTTCTTACCTGATCAGAGGTGTCTCCTATTATTTGTTCATGAGGATGATCAGTTACACTTTTCCATCCTTTTGGAGGATTTGCTGTAGGTTGTTCAGAGTTGTTTTTAGCTTCTTGGATAATGTTCATAGTGTTGCTTGTATCTGTTGATTGAGTGTTAGGAATTGCTTCTAAATCGGTTACTTCATCCTCGTGAGAATTTTCTAAAGCTGCAACATTTAGTTCATCAAACATAACATGCATACTTTCTTCTACACATTGATTTTTCAAATTGTAAATTCGGTAACCTTTTGATGTTGAGGAATAACCAAGAAAGATGCCTTTGTCAGATTTTGAATCAAATTTTCCTAGAGAATCTTTGTTGTTAAGAATATAGCAATAGCATCCAAAGATATGAAAATATGAAATATTTGGAGTTCTATTTTTCCATAGTTCATAAGGAGTTTTCTTCAAAATTTTCCTTATGGTTACTCTATTTAAAACATAGCAAGAAGTATTGATAGCTTCAGCCCAGAAATATTTTTCAACATTTGATTCATTTATCATAGTTCTAGCCATTTCTTGTAAAGTTCTATTTTTCCTTTCTACAACACCATTTTGTTGAGGTGTTCTTGGACAGGAGAAATTGTGAGATATACCATTTTCATCAAAGAAGGTTTTAAAGGAAATATTTTCAAATTCTCCTCCATGATCACTTCTTACAGCAACAATATTTGAGTTTCTTTCATTTTGAACTTTTTTGCAAAAGATTTTGAATGCTTCAAAAGAGTCATCTTTATTTTTTAAGAAAAGTACCCATGTGTACCTTGAGAAATCATCAACAATGACAAATCCATATCTTTTTCCACTTAGACTTAAAGTTTTTACAGGACCAAATAAATCAATATGAAGGAGTTCCAAAGGTTTGTGTGTTGACACAATATTTTTTGAATGAAAACTACTTTTGACCTGTTTGCCTTTTATGCAAGCTTCACAAATTGAGTCTTTTTCAAAATTGAGTTTGGGAAGACCTCTAACAAGATCTAATTTTGAAAGTGTTGAAATATTTTTCATACTTGTATGACCACATCTTCTGTGCCATAGCCACTTATCCTTTTCCCTAGATAAAAGGCAAGATTCAGATGAAAGATCATCTAAATAAAATGTGTAAAGATTTTTGTGCCTTTTTCCTAGAAAAAGAATTTTGTCAGAAGATGGGATTTTTACAATGCATGAATTTTGATTAAAACTAACTTCATAGCCATCATCACATAGTTGACTAATGCTAAGAAGATTGTGTTTTAATCCTTCCACATATTGTACATTGTTTATAAAGATATTACCTTTTTTACCTATGGAACCAATACCTTTGATTTTTGCTTTATCATTGTTTCCAAAGGTTACAGTTCCTCCTTCTTTATTTTTGAAAGAGACAAAACTTTCCCTATCTCCAGTCATATGTCTTGAGCAGCCACTGTCCAAGTACCAAGGCTTTTTCTTGAGGGTCAGAAGACATTCCTGCATTATGTGTTAGTAATCTTTTAGGTACCCATATTTCTTTGGGTCCTTTGTTGTTAGAAATATGATCATTTGATATATTGGTTTTCTTTTTGAAATAGCAATGTTTTTCAAGATGATTGGTTTTCTTGCAATAACAACATTTTGGTTTGATAATGTTTTTCTCCTGTAAAATAGTTTTTTCTTTTGCTTGAGTTTTGGTTCTATTTTTATTTGGAAGAAAAAAATTCTCATAAATCATTTGATTTTCAGATTGTTTAAATCCTAATCCAGCTTTATCAAAGACCCCTGATTGAGATCCCATTATTTTTTGAAATGTTTCAGTAGATTTTACAAAGGAGGTTATATCTTTGGTGAGAGTTTCTACTTGATTTTCAAGACTTTCAATTTTATCTTGATTGTTAAGAGGTTTGATTTTTTCATTAATAGCTTTATGATGTAATGACAAATAAGAATATGCCTTTTGTAACTCCTTAATGGTTTCTAAATGTTTTAAGTTGGATTTTATTAGATCTTCTTTTTCAGTTTTAAGAGTATGAATTTGTTCTTTTTGAAATAAACATTTTTGAGTTAAGATATTTGAATCTTCTAATAGGTTGTCAAATAAAATTCCCATTTCTTTGCAAGTATAACAGGAGTTTAGTGTACTTACCTCTTCAGAATCGGAGTTAGTCATCAGACATAGGTTAGCTTCCTCATCTTCAGCTTCAGAGTTAGAGTTCTCTGAGTCATCCCATTGTGCAAGCATAGATTTCTTTTTAGAGGAAAAATTCCTATGAGTTTTGAGTGGGCATTCTGTTTTGAAGTGTCCAAGTTTGTTGCATCCATAACATGTAATCTTGCTTTTATCAATCTCAGGTTTCTGGTAATCTTTCCTGGGTTGAAATGACTTTCTGTTTTGATTTCTTTTTAAAATCATTTGTTGAATTCTTCTAGAGATTAAAGCCAAATCATTTTCATCCTCAGATAGAAATCCGGTCTCTTCTTCAGTTATTCCTTGTGAGGTGGAGATTTGAGATGCAGAATTATGAGAGGTTTTAAGAGCTATCATTTTACCTTTTCTCTGTGGTTTATCTTCATTGAGGATACTTTCATGAGCACGAAGAGATCCTATAAGTTCTTCAACTTGTAGAATCTTTAGATCTTTTGCTTGTGAGATAGCTGTTACCATAGGTCTCCAAATCTTTGGGAGACATCTTAGAATTTTTCTAATTCTTTCATGAGCAGAATAAGCTTTTCCCAGTGATCTTAGTTCATTGACAATTATAGTGAATCTAGAGAACATTTCATCTATGGTTTCTTCTTCCTTCATCTCAAAGGTTTCAAATTTCCTGACTCCTAGATCAATTCTTTCTTCTTTAACATGATTTGTTCCTTCATGATGTATTTTGAGAGCATCCCAGATTTCTTTGGCAGTTGTGCATTCTTCTATCCGGTCATATTCTTCCCTGCTAAGAGCACATGATAATATAAATTGAGCTTTAGAGTTTAGTAGTACCTTGTCATTTTCTTCTTTTGTCCATTGTGACTGAATCTTTGGAACTGACGCAACTGTGTCTGTTGCAGTAGTCATTGGTGTGTAGTTGCCATTTTCAACCACAGACCACATGTTGTTATCTTGAGATAGTAGAAACAATCTCATCTTACCTTTCCAGTAGTAGTAGTCAGAACCATTAAAGTAAGGAGGCCTATGTGATGATCCTCCTTCAGCTATAAACTTTGTATCAGCCATTTCCTGTTTGATCGATTAACTCTAACACGGTTAAGTGTTTTGTATATTCAGAGCCCGGAGCTCTGATACCAATTGATGGAATAAGGTGTGACACAACAAGGGGGGTTGGATTGTGTCCCTTTTAAAATTTATCTTAGTATTTAAAAAGGTTGCCTTTAATAAGAAGAAAGTGATTAGTAATGTCTTTAGAGATTTAAATAATTAGTGTTAATGTGTGTGATAAAATATAGTGTATGAATAATATAAGAACAAGACAATAAGTAAAGAACACAAGAAAACTTATCTTGGTTCACCAACTTGGCTAGTCCAGTCCCCACACCCTGTGAGATTATCCTTTATCAAATACTTCTTACAATGACTTTTTCTTCTATGTATTCTTAGCCTCACCAGGCTTACACTTCTGAATGGTATAGCTTACAGATAGCTTACAAAATGATTGGTTTGTATATCTAAGATATACTTTGTGATTTTAGTAGGTTTACAATAAGTTCCTAAATACTCTCCATATGGCAGTGAGTATTTTACTTATAGAATATGTATGATAACTCTAATATATATTTGATCACTATATGGTAGTGAGAGCTAAAGATAATATATAGAGAGTATGATTGCTTTGAGAATAAAGACTTTGATTTTTCTTTGAATGCTTGTGGATATTTTCGGTGGTGAAGAATGAAGCATAAGTCTTGTATTTATAGAGCAAAGCAAAGTGAGAGGGAAGTGCCGAGAGTTTCTCATGAGAAGTGCTGGCAGCTTTGGACTTGGTCTTGGCTTGACTTGGTACTGCTGACAATCTGCAAGTTCTGACATTTGACCATTTCAACAAAGACTTATTCTTGGAAAAGTAAATCTGGAGGAGTAACTCTGGGACGAGTAACTCTGGGACAAGTAACTCTGGGACGAGTAACTCTGGGACGAGTAACTCTGGAGCACGTAACTCTGGGACTAGTAACTCTGAGACGAGTAACTCTGGAACACGTAATTCTGGAGAGTAACTCTGGGACTGTCATTCTGAAGAGTAACTCTGGGACCATAATTCTGGAGAGTAACTCTGGGACTGTCATTCTGAAGAGTAACTCTGGGACCATAATTCTGGAGAGTAACTCTGGGACTGTCATTCTGAAGAGTAACTCTGGGACCATAATTCTGGAGAGTAACTTGTTTAACTTCTGAGAATCCATATGTTCTTAAAGCTTTGTTCTTTGTCAGCTCAATCTTGAATCATCATTTTAACTCTTTGTTTGATAGAGACCATAAATTATTTAGATGATTAATTGATGAAATCACTTTGGAGTTTCTTTAGATAAAATAGTTTGTAATATTCAAAACATTAACAGAATATGTTTCAACAGTAAGGAAACTAACTTTTATCGAGATAGGTTTATTTGGAGAAAGTTAGAGTTGGAAGAAGAATATGTGGAACCAGAAGAAAAATGCATAATATCAGATGAAGAGGATGCAGTAAGAATAGAAGAATTTGAGGTGAAAAAGAAATATGGGGAAGAAGAAATAAGGAAACTTGAAGATGATCATGTTTTGGATAAAACCACAAATTTAACAATTTGTGAAGATGTTGTCACATAACAAGAAAATCTTCAACAAGAGAGTATCCCCAAAAACTATTTTTACAACAAGGCAGATGAACGACAAGAAATTGACAAAGTACTGGAAGACATTTATGCCTTGTTCAATAAAATCAAGCTAAAATGGATTTGGCAGCAACATCATCAGTACTTTATGTTCATGGGATTGCTTCCAAACAAAAGAAAGAAAAAAGATGATGTGTTTTTTGTGTCATATATGCCACCCTAACAAGGGGAATGGATCGTCGAGCCATGCGACGTTAAACGAAGCGCTTCGTGGGAGGCAACCCATGCTTTTAACAACTTAGTTTTCTTTTTGTGTTTTCTTGTTTTTGTTTCAGGAAATAAAAAGGGGGACTTTCTGGTGAATGATAGGAAGCTGCAGTTAGAGTTGCACTACCCTCTGTGAGACACCCCTCTCGGGCTTGTTCTGAAACATTAAGGCCAATGTTTAGTTCATGTTTGGGGGAGGATTTACTTTTGCATTTTTCTTTTTATATTTTTGTTATGATGTGTAAAACCAAACATTGAGTTCTTCCCAAATTTTGACCGAAATTTTAATTTTTGTTGAAGAGTTTTGATCTTAAAGAGCGATCGAGAATAGTATATAGAGATGAAGGGAGGATTGTTTGAGGACAGGAAGTTCGGAATAACGTGACAAGAAGAGGTTTGATTGAACACCCTTGGTTTACTAAAAAGAGATACGAGTCTAACGTGTAGATTTGTACCATAGTGCTTGAATCCCGAGAAGTACTCCTTGAGTAGTTTTTTTACAGTCTGGCATAATCTAGATTCACATGCATGTATGAGTAGTTAAGAATAATAATGTTGGCACCAAATGATGAAAAGGGGGTAAAAGGCAGCCGGCCCGCTAAGTTGGGTAACCCTCACACGGTTATTTAGCCCTAAGGAGGTTGATCTCCAGCGTCGTCCAAATAAGGACAATACACAAACTAAAAAGTTTTGAAAATTTCATCGTTAATCGTTACTTTTTTGGTGCCTGAAAAAAATCAGAAAGCCTTGATTAGAATCATGCATGTGATGATCATCATAAATTCACATTGCCTTAATTTGATTGTTCGAATGAAAGAGGAGCTTAAGGATTAAATGTTCTTGCAGAAACTCTTCGCGTCATGTGAATGCCGGACTAACAGTCTCTTGATAAAAAGGAACAGAAATCTCATGTATGAGTATCAGTATGTTGTGATGTTCATTTTCTCTTGTAATAATCGCTTAAGGTCAAGCAATGGTTTAATTTTGGGGGAGTTTGATCAGTGGTTTTTACACGTTTATTTACCGTTGATTTTAGTCGTCTTTTCTTTATATTTTCAAGTGTTTTACTTCATTCTTCTACATTTTATGCTTTGGTTGTGTATTGTACTGGTTGCAGGCTCAAAGGAATAAATCGAGACAAATCAATGCCAAAAGGTACAACAAGCGGAGTTTTTAAGGAAGTGAAAAATCATGCTACAGGAGGCCTGACGCGACCACCCATGTAACCTGACACCGGCCATGTTAGGATGAAGGGTGGCCGAGAAAATACAAAAGAGATGAAAGTCACGAGGCTAACACGGCTCGTGTTAGCAAGTGTGAGATTTGGAAATTTTCAGCATGTTTCTCATTGTGACAGTCGTGTAGTATTTTGATAATTACTAGAGCTTCGTAACTCGGAATGACGCGGTTCCAATGGAAACATTTTGCTAACAAAAAGGGCTACAACTTTGCTGAAGAACTCAAAGCCAAATTATGAAGATAAGGGCTGAAACGGCCTGTGTTGCCTAACACGGGCACCCGTTTCAGCAGTGCTGGGAGTGATTTTGAAAATTTAAGTCCAGAGGGCCAACACGGCCACCCGTGTTTCCTGACATGGGCAGTGTTGGCTAAAACGCTGATTTTGCATATTTTTGTGATTTTTTATTAAGTGTTGGCCCAAAGGGGCATTTTGGGCAGTTCAGACAAAGACCAATGGATTTTCACTATAAAGAAGAATTTTTACGAAGGAAAAAGGGGACTTTTTGGCAAAGAGAAGACACGATTGAAGATTGGAGGAAACAAGGGTTTGAGAGAGAAGAAGGTTTTCATGAACGGAAGCGATTGAAGATCAACTTTCATCTCAATTCCTTTAATGTCTCTATTTTATTTTTTGTTTTCTTTGAACAATATGAGTAACTAAACCCTAATGCTAGAAGGTGTCCCTGATTTGATTCTGTAATGATTTTGAATTCCTGAATTCATCAATAGATTTGTTTTCCTATTTAATTTAATTGTATAAGGTTTTTATGCTTTCTTTGTCGGAGCAACAAGATTGATTTACGGTTAACAACCAGCTAGACAGCGGTTGTTAAGGTTTTTGTACGATTAGACTATAGTAGATATCACCTAGGACTAGGGATACCCTATAGTTACCGGTTAACTCTTGATAACATAAAGGCTTGATTTCATCATAATTCTCTAAGGACTTAGGATTTAGGATGAATGTTCATAGGTTTTCCCGCTAAGGAATTAGGGGAAAATATCCTAAAGGGCTGGTAATTGAATAGTATGAACTTGTTGAGGAGATCTAAATCCAAGGTTATTACAGGAACAATCACACACTTTACCCTAGCATAATACTCATATTTGTCGAAAAGCCAATTTACTTTTTAGCTTATTTTAATTATTGTTTAGTCACAATTTGCAAACACAACCCCAACATTAGTTTTTGTTTAATTGAACTACAATTTGAACTCGATATTACTACGCAGTCCTTGAGATCGACATTCGGGGAATTTCCCTATTATTACTACAGAGGCAAAATAGTACACTTGCTATTTTACCGATTAAGTTTTTGGCGCCGTTGCCGGGGACTACCAAAATATAGAGTTTTATTTTTAGTTCAATTGAAATTTTGCTGCTCGTCAACTAAAATTTTGTTTTCAGTTTTTGTTTATTTGAATTTGATTTTATTATAAAAAAAAAGAAAAAAAAGTCTGATTTTTTTACTTCATGAATTCTTCTATACTTTGCTACTAACAAATTGTCTGAGTTTTGTAGCTATGTATTATTTTGATACATTGCCACCTATATCTCCTGCATGTTGGTCGCCTGATTCAGGAGTCACCTTGGAAGAGGCGACTAAAATTTTTAAAGCATATAAGAGAGAGGTAAGAATCCTTACGAATGAATGTAAGGAAACTAACTTTTATCCAGATAGGTTTATTTGGAGAAAGTTAGAGTTGGAAGAAAAATATGTGGAACAAGAAGAAAAATGCATAATATCAGATGAAGAGGATGCAGTAAGAATAGAAGAATTTGTGGTGAAAAAGAAATATGGGGAAGAAGAAATAAGGAAACTTGAAGATGATCAAGTTTTGGATAAAACCACAAATTTAACAATTTGTGAAGATGTTGTCACATAACAAGAAAATCTTCAACAAGAGAGTATCCCCAAAAACTATTTTTACAACAAGGCAGATGAAAGACAAGAAATTGACAAAGTACTGGAAGACATTTATGCCTTGTTCAATAAAAACAAGCTAAAATGGATTTGGCAGCAACATCATCAGTACTTTATGTTCATGGGATTGCTACCAAACAAAAGAAAGAAAAAAGATGATGTGTTTTTTGTGTCATATGTGCCACCCTAACAAGGGAAATGGATCGTCGAGCCATGCGACGTTAAACGAAGCGCTTCGTGGGAGGCAACCCATGCTTTTAACAACTTAGTTTTCTTTTTGTGTTTTCTTGTTTTTGTTTCAGGAAATAAAAAGGGGGACTTTCTGGTGAATGATAGGAAGCTGTAGTTAGAGTTGCACTACCCTCTATGAGTCACCCCTCTCGGGCTTGTTCTGAAACATTAGGGCCAATGTTTAGTTCATGTTTGGGGGAGGATTTACTCTTGCATTTTTCTTTTTATGTTTTTGTTATGATGTGTAAAACCAAACATTGAGTTCTTCCCAAATTTTGACCGAAATTTTAATTTTTGTTGAAGAGTTTTGATCTTAAAGAGCGATCGAGAATAGTATATAGAGATGAAGGGAGGATTGTTTGAGGACAGGAAGTTCGGAATAACGTGACAAGAAGAGGTTTGTTTGAACACCCTTGGTTTACTAAAAAGAGATACGAGTCTAACGTGTAGATTTGTACCATAGTGCTTGAATCCCGAGAAGTACTCCTTGAGTAGTTTTTTTTTACAGTCTGGCATAATCTAGATTCACATGCATGTATGAGTAGTTAAGAATAATAATGTTGGCACCAAATGATGAAAAGGGGGTAAAAGGCAGCCGGCCCGCTAAGTTGGGTAACCCTCACACGGTTATTTAGCCCAAAGGAGGTTGATCCCCAGCGTCGTCCAAATAAGGACAATACACAAACTAAAAAGTTTTGAAAATTTCATCGTTAATCGTTACTTATTTGGTGCCTGAAAAAAATCAGAAAGCCTTGATTAGAATCATGCATGTGATGATCATCATAAATTCACATTGCCTTAATTTGATTATTCGAATGAAAGAGGAGGAAAATCGGAAAAAGACTTAAGTAAAAAGCATAGTTAGAGAGGTATCCGAAAGCGGAGCTTAAGGATTAAATGTTCTTGCAGAAACTCTTCGCGTCATGTGAATGCCGGACTAATAGTCTCTTGATAAAAAGGAACAGAAATCTCATGTATGAGTATCAGTATGTTGTGATGATCATTTTCTCTTGTAATAATCGCTTGAGGTCAAGCAATGGTTTAATTTTGGGGGAGTTTGATCAGTGGTTTTTACACGTTTATTTACCGTTGATTTTAGTCGTCTTTTCTTTATATTTTCAAGTGTTTTACTTCATTCTTCTACATTTTATGCTTTGGTTGTGTATTGTACTGGTTGCAGGCTCAAAGGAATAAATTGAGACAAATCAATGCCAAAAGGTACAACAAGCGGAGTTTTTAAGGAAGTGAAAAATCATGCTACTGGAGGCCTGACGCGACCACCCATGTAACCTGACACCGGCCATGTTAGGATGAAGGGTGGCCAAGAAAATACAAAAGAGATGAAAGTCACGAGGCTAACACGGCTCGTGTTAGCAAGTGTGAGATTTGGAAATTTTCAGCATGTTTCTCATCGTGACAGTCGTGTAGTATTTTGATCATAACTAGAGCTTCGTAACTCGGAATGACGCGGTTCCAATGGAAACATTTCGCTAACAAAAAGGGCTACAACTTTGCTGAAGAACTCAAAGCCAAATTATGAAGATAAGGGCTGACACGGCCCGTGTTGCCTAACACGGGCACCCGTGTCAGCAGTGCTGGGAGTGATTTCAAAAATTTAAGTTCAGAGGGCCAACACGGCCACCCGTGTTGCCTGACACGGCCAATGTAGGCTAAAACGCTGATTTTGCTGATTTTTGTGATTTTTTATTAAGTGTTGACCCAAAGGGGCATTTTGGGCAGTTCAGACAAAGACCAATGGATTTGCACTATAAAGAAGAATTTTTACGAAGGAAAAAGGGGACTTTTTGGCGAAGAGAAGACACGATTTAAGATTGGAGGAAACAAGGGTTTGAGAGAGAAGAAGGTTTTCATGAACGGAAGCGATTGAAGATCAACTTTCATCTCAATTCCTGTAATGTCTCTATTTTATTTTTTGTTTTCTTTGAACAATATGAGTAACTAAACCCTAATGCTAGAAGGTGTCCCTGATTTGATTCTGTAATGATTTTGAATTCCTGAATTCATCAATAGATTTGTTTTCCTATTTAATTTAATTGTCTAAGGTTTTTATGCTTTCTTTGTCGGACCAACAAGATTGATTTACGGTTAACAACCAGCTAGACAGCGGTTGTTAAGGTTTTTGTACGATTAGACTATAGTAGATATCACCTAGGACTAGGGATACCCTATAGTTACCGGTTAACTCTTGATAACATAAAGGCTTGATTTCATCATAATTCTCTAAGGACTTAGGATTTAGGATGAATGTTCATAGGTTTTCCCGCTAAGGAATTAGGGGAAAATATCCTAAAGGGCTGGTAATTGAATAGTATGAACTTGTTGAGGAGATCTAAATCCAAGGTTATTACAGGAACAATCACACACTTTACCCTAGCATAATACTCATATTTGTCGAAAAGCCAATTTACTTTTTAGCTTATTTTAATTATTGTTTAGTCACAATTTGCAAACACAACCCCAACATTAGTTTTTGTTTAATTGAACTACAATTTGAACTCGATATTACTACGCAGTCCTTGAGATCGACATTCGGGGAATTTCCCTATTATTACTACAGAGGCAAAATAGTACACTTGCTATTTTACCGATTAAGTTTTTGGCGCCGTTGCCGGGGACTACCAAAATATAGAGTTTTATTTTTAGTTCAATTGAAATTTTGCTGCTCGTCAACTAAAATTTTGTTTTCAGTTTTTGTTTATTTGAATTTGATTTTATTATAAAAAAAAAGAAAAAAAAGTCTGATTTTTTTACTTCATGAATTCTTCTATACTTTGCTACTAACAAATTGTCTGAGTTTTGTAGCTATGTATTATTTTGATACATTGCCACCTATATCTCCTGCATGTTGGTCGCCTGATTCAGGAGTCATCTTGGAAGAGGCGACTAAAATTTTTAAAGCATATAAGAGAGAGGTAAGAATCCTTACGAATGAATGTAAGGAAACTAACTTTTATCCAGATAGGTTTATTTGGAGAAAGTTAGAGTTGGAAGAAAAATATGTGGAACCAGAAGAAAAATGCATAATATCAGATGAAGAGGATGCAGTAAGAATAGAAGAATTTGTGGTGAAAAAGAAATATGGGGAAGAAGAAATAAGGAAACTTGAAGATGATCAAGTTTTGGATAAAACCACAAATTTAACAATTTGTGAAGATGTTGTCACATAACAAGAAAATCTTCAACAAGAGAGTATCCCCAAAAACTATTTTTACAACAAGGCAGATGAAAGACAAGAAATTGACAAAGTACTGGAAGACATTTATGCCTTGTTCAATAAAAACAAGCTAAAATGGATTTGGCAGCAACATCATCAATACTTTATGTTCATGGGATTGCTACCAAACAAAAGAAAGAAAAAAGATGATGTGTTTTTTGTGTCATATGTGCCACCCTAACAAGGGGAATGGATCGTCGAGCCATGCGACGTTAAACGAAGCGCTTCGTGGGAGGCAACCCATGCTTTTAACAACTTAGTTTTCTTTTTGTGTTTTCTTGTTTTTGTTTCAGGAAATAAAAAGGGGGACTTTCTGGTGAATGATAGGAAGCTGTAGTTAGAGTTGCACTACCCTCTGTGAGTCACCCCTCTCGGGCTTGTTCTGAAACATTAGGGCCAATGTTTAGTTCATGTTTGGGGGAGGATTTACTCTTGCATTTTTCTTTTTATGTTTTTGTTATGATGTGTAAAACCAAACATTGAGTTCTTCCCAAATTTTGACCGAAATTTTAATTTTTGTTGAAGAGTTTTGATCTTAAAGAGCGATCGAGAATAGTATATAGAGATGAAGGGAGGATTGTTTGAGGACAGGAAGTTCGGAATAACGTGACAAGAAGAGGTTTGTTTGAACACACTTGGTTTACTAAAAAGAGATACGAGTCTAACGTGTAGATTTGTACCATAGTGCTTGAATCCCGAGAAGTACTCCTTGAGTAGTTTTTTTTACAGTCTGGCATAATCTAGATTCACATGCATGTATGAGTAGTTAAGAATAATAATGTTGGCACCAAATGATGAAAAGGGGGTAAAAGGCAGCCGGCCCGCTAAGTTGGGTAACCCTCACACGGTTATTTAGCCCAAAGGAGGTTGATCCCCAGCGTCGTCCAAATAAGGACAATACACAAACTAAAAAGTTTTGAAAATTTCATCGTTAATCGTTACTTATTTGGTGCCTAAAAAAAATCAGAAAGCCTTGATTAGAATCATGCATGTGATGATCATCATAAATTCACATTGCCTTAATTTGATTGTTCGAATGAAAGAGGAGGAAAATCGGAAAAAGACTTAAGTAAAAAGCATAGTTAGAGAGGTATCCGAAAGCGGAGCTTAAGGATTAAATGTTCTTGCAGAAACTCTTCGCGTCATGTGAATGCCGGACTAACAGTCTCTTGATAAAAAGGAACAGAAATCTCATGTATGAGTATCAGTATGTTGTGATGATCATTTTCTCTTGTAATAATCGCTTGAGGTCAAGCAATGGTTTAATTTTGGGGGAGTTTGATCAGTGGTTTTTACACGTTTATTTACCGTTGATTTTAGTCGTCTTTTCTTTATATTTTCAAGTGTTTTACTTCATTCTTCTACATTTTATGCTTTGGTTGTGTATTGTACTGGTTGCAGGCTCAAAGGAATAAATCGAGACAAATCAATGCCAAAAGGTACAACAAGCGGAGTTTTTAAGGAAGTGAAAAATCATGCTACAGGAGGCCTGACGCGACCACCCATGTAACCTGACACCGGCCATGTTAGGATGAAGGGTGGCCAAGAAAATACAAAAGAGATGAAAGTCACGAGGCTAACACGGCTCGTGTTAGCAAGTGTGAGATTTGGAAATTTTCAGCATGTTTCTCATCGTGACAGTCGTGTAGTATTTTGATCATAACTAGAGCTTCGTAACTCGGAATGACGCGGTTCCAATGGAAACATTTCGCTAACAAAAAGGGCTACAACTTTGCTGAAGAACTCAAAGCCAAATTATGAAGATAAGGGCTGACACGGCCCGTGTTGCCTAACACGGGCACCCGTGTCAGCAGTGCTGGGAGTGATTTCAAAAATTTAAGTTCAGAGGGCCAACACGGCCACCCGTGTTGCCTGACACGGCCAATGTAGGCTAAAACGCTGATTTTGCTGATTTTTGTGATTTTTTATTAAGTGTTGACCCAAAGGGGCATTTTGGGCAGTTCAGACAAAGACCAATGGATTTGCACTATAAAGAAGAATTTTTACGAAGGAAAAAGGGGACTTTTTGGCGAAGAGAAGACACGATTTAAGATTGGAGGAAACAAGGGTTTGAGAGAGAAGAAGGTTTTCATGAACGGAAGCGATTGAAGATCAACTTTCATCTCAATTCCTGTAATGTCTCTATTTTATTTTTTGTTTTCTTTGAACAATATGAGTAACTAAACCCTAATGCTAGAAGGTGTCCCTGATTTGATTCTGTAATGATTTTGAATTCCTGAATTCATCAATAGATTTGTTTTCCTATTTAATTTAATTGTCTAAGGTTTTTATGCTTTCTTTGTCGGACCAACAAGATTGATTTACGGTTAACAACCAGCTAGACAGCGGTTGTTAAGGTTTTTGTACGATTAGACTATAGTAGATATCACCTAGGACTAGGGATACCCTATAGTTACCGGTTAACTCTTGATAACATAAAGGCTTGATTTCATCATAATTCTCTAAGGACTTAGGATTTAGGATGAATGTTCAAAGGTTTTCCCGCTAAGGAATTAGGGGAAAATATCCTAAAGGGCTGGTAATTGAATAGTATGAACTTGTTGAGGAGATCTAAATCCAAGGTTATTACAGGAACAATCACACACTTTACCCTAGCATAATACTCATATTTGTCGAAAAGCCAATTTACTTTTTAGCTTATTTTAATTATTGTTTAGTCACAATTTGCAAACACAACCCCAACATTAGTTTTTGTTTAATTGAACTACAATTTGAACTCGATATTACTACGCAGTCCTTGAGATCGACATTCGGGGAATTTCCCTATTATTACTACAGAGGCAAAATAGTACACTTGCTATTTTACCGATTAAGTTTTTGGCGCCGTTGCCGGGGACTACCAAAATATAGAGTTTTATTTTTAGTTCAATTGAAATTTTGCTGCTCGTCAACTAAAATTTTGTTTTCAGTTTTTGTTTATTTGAATTTGATTTTATTATAAAAAAAAAGAAAAAAAAGTCTGATTTTTTTACTTCATGAATTCTTCTATACTTTGCTACTAACAAATTGTCTGAGTTTTGTAGCTATGTATTATTTTGATACATTGCCACCTATATCTCCTGCATGTTGGTCGCCTGATTCAGGAGTCACCTTGGAAGAGGCGACTAAAATTTTTAAAGCATATAAGAGAGAGGTAAGAATCCTTACGAATGAATGTAAGGAAACTAACTTTTATCCAGATAGGTTTATTTGGAGAAAGTTAGAGTTGGAAGAAAAATATGTGGAACCAGAAGAAAAATGCATAATATCAGATGAAGAGGATGCAGTAAGAATAGAAGAATTTGTGGTGAAAAAGAAATATGGGGAAGAAGAAATAAGGAAACTTGAAGATGATCAAGTTTTGGATAAAACCACAAATTTAACAATTTGTGAAGATGTTGTCACATAACAAGAAAATCTTCAACAAGAGAGTATCCCCAAAAACTATTTTTACAACAAGGCAGATGAAAGACAAGAAATTGACAAAGTACTGGAAGACATTTATGCCTTGTTCAATAAAAACAAGCTAAAATGGATTTGGCAGCAACATCATCAGTACTTTATGTTCATGGGATTGCTACCAAACAAAAGAAAGAAAAAAGATGATGTGTTTTTTGTGTCATATGTGCCACCCTAACAAGGGGAATGGATCGTCGAGCCATGCGACGTTAAACGAAGCGCTTCGTGGGAGGCAACCCATGCTTTTAACAACTTAGTTTTCTTTTTGTGTTTTCTTGTTTTTGTTTCAGGAAATAAAAAGGGGGACTTTCTGGTGAATGATAGGAAGCTGTAGTTAGAGTTGCACTACCCTCTGTGAGTCACCCCTCTCGGGCTTGTTCTGAAACATTAGGGCCAATGTTTAGTTCATGTTTGGGGGAGGATTTACTCTTGCATTTTTCTTTTTATGTTTTTGTTATGATGTGTAAAACCAAACATTGAGTTCTTCCCAAATTTTGACCGAAATTTTAATTTTTGTTGAAGAGTTTTGATCTTAAAGAGCGATCGAGAATAGTATATAGAGATGAAGGGAGGATTGTTTGAGGACAGGAAGTTCGGAATAACGTGACAAGAAGAGGTTTGTTTGAACACACTTGGTTTACTAAAAAGAGATACGAGTCTAACGTGTAGATTTGTACCATAGTGCTTGAATCCCGAGAAGTACTCCTTGAGTAGTTTTTTTTACAGTCTGGCATAATCTAGATTCACATGCATGTATGAGTAGTTAAGAATAATAATGTTGGCACCAAATGATGAAAAGGGGGTAAAAGGCAGCCGGCCCGCTAAGTTGGGTAACCCTCACACGGTTATTTAGCCCAAAGGAGGTTGATCCCCAGCGTCGTCCAAATAAGGACAATACACAAACTAAAAAGTTTTGAAAATTTCATCGTTAATCGTTACTTATTTGGTGCCTAAAAAAAATCAGAAAGCCTTGATTAGAATCATGCATGTGATGATCATCATAAATTCACATTGCCTTAATTTGATTGTTCGAATGAAAGAGGAGGAAAATCGGAAAAAGACTTAAGTAAAAAGCATAGTTAGAGAGGTATACGAAAGCGGAGCTTAAGGATTAAATGTTCTTGCAGAAACTCTTCGCGTCATGTGAATGCCGGACTAACAGTCTCTTGATAAAAAGGAACAGAAATCTCATGTATGAGTATCAGTATGTTGTGATGATCATTTTCTCTTGTAATAATCGCTTGAGGTCAAGCAATGGTTTAATTTTGGGGGAGTTTGATCAGTGGTTTTTACACGTTTATTTACCGTTGATTTTAGTCGTCTTTTCTTTATATTTTCAAGTGTTTTACTTCATTCTTCTACATTTTATGCTTTGGTTGTGTATTGTACTGGTTGCAGGCTCAAAGGAATAAATCGAGACAAATCAATGCCAAAAGGTACAACAAGCGGAGTTTTTAAGGAAGTGAAAAATCATGCTACAGGAGGCCTGACGCGACCACCCATGTAACCTGACACCGGCCATGTTAGGATGAAGGGTGGCCAAGAAAATACAAAAGAGATGAAAGTCACGAGGCTAACACGGCTCGTGTTAGCAAGTGTGAGATTTGGAAATTTTCAGCATGTTTCTCATCGTGACAGTCGTGTAGTATTTTGATCATAACTAGAGCTTCGTAACTCGGAATGACGCGGTTCCAATGGAAACATTTCGCTAACAAAAAGGGCTACAACTTTGCTGAAGAACTCAAAGCCAAATTATGAAGATAAGGGCTGACACGGCCCGTGTTGCCTAACACGGGCACCCGTGTCAGCAGTGCTGGGAGTGATTTCAAAAATTTAAGTTCAGAGGGCCAACACGGCCACCCGTGTTGCCTGACACGGCCAATGTAGGCTAAAACGCTGATTTTGCTGATTTTTGTGATTTTTTATTAAGTGTTGACCCAAAGGGGCATTTTGGGCAGTTCAGACAAAGACCAATGGATTTGCACTATAAAGAAGAATTTTTACGAAGGAAAAAGGGGACTTTTTGGCGAAGAGAAGACACGATTTAAGATTGGAGGAAACAAGGGTTTGAGAGAGAAGAAGGTTTTCATGAACGGAAGCGATTGAAGATCAACTTTCATCTCAATTCCTGCAATGTCTCTATTTTATTTTTTGTTTTCTTTGAACAATATGAGTAACTAAACCCTAATGCTAGAAGGTGTCCCTGATTTGATTTTGTAATGATTTTGAATTCCTGAATTCATCAATAGATTTGTTTTCCTATTTAATTTAATTGTATAAGGTTTTTATGCTTTCTTTGTCGGACCAACAAGATTGATTTACGGTTAACAACCAGCTAGACAGCGGTTGTTAAGGTTTTTGTACGATTAGACTATAGTAGATATCACCTAGGACTAGGGATACCCTATAGTTACCGGTTAAATCTTGATAACATAAAGGCTTGATTTCATCATAATTCTCTAAGGACTTAGGATTTAGGATGAATGTTCAAAGGTTTTCCCGCTAAGGAATTAGGGGAAAATATCCTAAAGGGCTGGTAATTGAATAGTATGAACTTGTTGAGGAGATCTAAATCCAAGGTTATTACAGGAACAATCACACACTTTACCCTAGCATAATACTCATATTTGTCAAAAAGCCAATTTACTTTTTAGCTTATTTTAATTATTGTTTAGTCACAATTTGCAAACACAACCCCAGCATTAGTTTTTGTTTAATTGAACTACAATTTGAACTCGATATTACTACGCAGTCCTTGAGATCGACATTCGGGGAATTTCCCTATTATTATTACAGAGGCAAAATAGTACACTTGCTATTTTATCGATCAGATTGCGAGACTAAGATTCCCCCTTAAGCAGGCTATCTGAAACTCGTCTCCTGAGGGACTTAGAGTTTCCTCGTTAAAATGGAATTTTGTCTAACCTTTGTTATTTTTTATATCAGAAATAAATACTATCATACCCCAAAATTTTCCCTCTTATATTCAATCAAAGGCTCCCCATTTCATCCTCAAGGCTCAAGGGTTTACTTAAAGCTTCCTCCTAAGCAAGGACCTCATGAATTAGGGTTTTGTATTTTCATAAGAAAAGTAATGTATCAAGGGTTCCAATGGATTTCATATGGTTTATTAGGGTTCAAGGTATCTCCATGTCAATATTCAATTCCAACTATTTGCTCAGTCAAACGCTCAGATGATCCACAGTTAACTAGTTTGACCAAAATGCAATCAAACTTCAAGACTTTTGGTCAACATCAAGTATTTGAGGTTACATCCATCATTTGATCAAAGGTTAATCATGATTCATTAATAAAAAAACTCAGAAATGAACAAAGTCAAAACACCCATACATCAAAACATCCAAGTCATCACTCTAGTGCTAAATCATACTGTCCGCCTACTTCCCGGTAACCTTACCGTTGTCAGTAATCTATTTGATTGTTCATTCCCTAAACCATACAATTTAGAGTTTTCCGGTAACCTTACCAATGACACTAACCTTACTGTTGGTTTATTTCCATTCGCCTGATTGACGTATCCCGGTAACCTTACCGATGATAGCAACCTTACAGAGGTATTCACCCCAATCACCTGATTGATGTATCCCGGTAACCTTACCGATGATAGCAACCTTGCTGTTCATTTCACTCATAAACAAAACTACGCATATGCCTAAGCACAAGCATTATCCACATGCATAAACATTACCAAGTCGACATAAGCATAGCCGTGGTATAGGGGCAAACATGGGTTAAGCAGGTTCAATGGGCTTAAGGAGATAAAATCTTGGGATTTGCATCAGCATTAGCATATATACATATGCATCAGCATAAGCGTTCGAGTCAACATCATAAGGCATCCACATGGCACAAACTCCAGAATCATAGGCATGTACAGGCTTTACACACTACGCTTCGCACATTACGCTTTACACGCTACGTTCTACACACTACGCTTCGCATGCTAACTTGGTACAGACAGCATATACAACGCCAGATCTCTGGCTCTCATATTTCTAAGTTCTGCAGATATGCCAAAGAAATTTATGCAAGTACGCTTGTCAGAACCATGGCAGGTAATTCCTTCGGTGCAGGTAAGTTTGCTAGAACTATAGCAAATAATTCCTATTGGTGCAGGTAAGCTTGTCAGAACCATGGCAAGTGATCCCTATTAGTGCATGTAAGTTTGCCAGAACCATAGCAAATAATTCCTATTGATGCAGGTAAAATTGTCCGAACCAGGGCAAGTGACTCCTATTGGTGCAGGTAAACTTGTCCGAACCAGGGCAAGTGACTCCTATTGGTGCTGGTAAGCTTGTCCGAAGCATGGCAAGTGACTCCTATTGGTGCAGGCAAAGTTGACCGAACCAGGGCAAGTGACTCCTATTGGTGCAGGTAAACTTGTCCGAACCAGGGCAAGTGATTCCTATTGGTGCAGGTGAGCTTGCTAGAACTATAGCAAGTGATCCTTTTGGGGTTACACAAACTACGATAGTAAGTGAGTTATACCAACTACGAAGACTTACTAGAACTATAGTAAGTGGATTATACCAACTGTGAAGACTTACTAAAACTACGATAATAAGTGGGTTAGACCAACTGCGAAGACTTACTAGAACTATAGTAAGTGGGTTATACCAACTGCGAAGACTTACTAAAACTACGATAGTAAGTGGGTTAGACCAACTGTGAAGACTTACTAGAACTATAGTAAGTGGGTTATACCAACTACGAAGACTTACTAAAACTACGACAGTAAGTGGGTTATACCAACTACGAAGACTTACTAGAACTATAGTAAGTGGGTTATACCAACTGCGAAGACTTACTAGAATTATAGTAAGTGGTTTATACCAACTGCGAAGACTTACTAGAATTATAGTAAGTGGGTTATTTACAAACTGCGAAAGCTTGCTAGCACTATAGCAAGCTGATTATCTTCTACACAACAAACTGCGAGCCTTCACTATTGATAGCTACGTTTATTCATCACGTTATTCCCTCGGCAGTGATCTCCTCCAAATTTTCTCACTAATTAATATCATCTCCGACAGCAAATAAGGATTTATTTCCCATGATCACAGATTGTTATACAGAGTCACTAATGCGCTTCAACCACATAGTGGTGTCCATACATCTCTCGTCCTTTCCAGGAATTTTGGTGTAGGTAAGCTGGCATGGCAAGTGAACTATTTCGCAAAAGATTTTAAAAAGGATTTTACAAAGGGTTTTACAAAGGGTTTTACAAAGGGTTTTTCAAAGGGTTCGTCAATTGGGTTTATTCATCATGTTAGTCCCTCGGCAGTGATCTCCTTCAAAGCTACAAAGGGTTCTACAAAGGGTTTTACAAAAGGGTTTTACGAATAATGATCTACAACGGGGTTTTTCAAAGGGTTCCTCAATTGGGTTTATTCATCACATTGCTCTCATTTATTTTGAGAAGCTCACTGCATCATACATCACATGCATCATAACATGGCATAAAATTAAGGTTGCTTTTTCAGGCCACACAACAATCAAAACATGTGGTTCCGTCCAAAAAGCATCTGCTTCACATTCTAAAAAAATAGAGGGGTATTTACCTTGGATGGCTTCTTTAAGCCCATCTCCAACGGAACTTCTTCCCAACAAATGCAAATTTCAGGGCATTTCAGTGTTCAATCATCTTCTACCTTTAGATCACGATAGGCAGACGTGCCTATCTGACTCTTCAGGTTTAAGAAGATTGAACAGGGGCAGCTGTCATACCCCAAAATTTGCCCTCTTATATTCAATCAAAGGCTCCCCATTTCATCCTCAAGGCTCAAGGGTTTACGTAAAGCTACCTCTTAAGCAAGGACCTCATGAATTAGGGTTTTGTATTTTCCTGAGAAAAGTAATGTATCAAGGGTTCCAATGGATTTCATATGGTTTATTAGGGTTCAAGGTATCTCCATGTCAAAATTCAATTCCAAGGATTTGCTCAGTCAAACGCTCAGATGATCCACAGTCAACTAGTTTGACCTAAAAGTCAACTATAGTCAAAATGCAGTCAAACTTCAAGACTTTTGGTCAACATCAAGTATTTGAGGTTATATACATCATTTGATCAAAGGTTGATCATGATTCATTAATAAAAAAACTCAGAAATGAACAAAGTCAAAAGGTTCAAATTAGGGTTTTTTAAGTAAAGAGTCAACTGTACTTTGACCAGGCATAACTTTCACATGGAACATTAGAAATTTCTCACTCAAAGCCTATTTTTAAGGAAATTGAATCCTCTACAACTTTGTCTCTCACAAGCCAAGGCCAGAAATGATTCATTTGAGAGATATGGTACAAAGGATTATAGGTCCTTTTCAAAAGTCAACCAAAAGCAGTTTTTTGTCAAAGGCCATATCATCAAGATAAAATCTTCAAATGAAAAATATTTTCCAAAGTGGCTTGTAGAAGACATCTTGAGGTTTCCAAAAAGTCCTAGAACTCTTCCATATCTTAAAAATTGAGGGAGATATGCCTTGTCAAAGTTGGTGAATTTTGGTTGAAATATGTGAAGAAAATAAGGTTCAAAATGGATATTTTTACAAATGGGCCTAACTTCTTATGATCCAAACTTGTTCCTCAAGTATTCAAGAAGCTCCAAGACCAATCCCATGATTTATTTGATTTTATTGCAATTTTGGTGAATTTTTATTCATTTAAAACATAATTTAAATCAAATAAATCAAGGGAAAATCAAAGATATGATTTAAAGACATATTCCAATCAATTCCAATCAGCATTTACTCCATATATTCAATACAATTTCGTGTGCAAGAAGGTTGGAAAGAGAAAAGAGCATTTTTGGCCAAATTTAGAAAGTTTGGAAGAAGATTTTTCAATCAAATTCAATGGTTGATCCAAAGAGCTTTTGGGCAATATTATTAACCTAATTCATTGTGTTATAAGGACCTAAGATACTGAGACGCAAAAGGGGTTGAAAAAACAAGGATTGCAGCCCTAGAGGATTGGTAACAAACTCAAATTTCTCAAAAGAAAGTCAATTCGGTTTGGGAGGTAGAGCTTGATTCAAGATTTTTTGAAGCTTCCAGTACTTTCCTAGGGAATTATTGAAGGATTTCTAGTCGGCCTCCCAGGTTGAACCGTTCGGAATCGCCCCCGGTAACCCATGATTTATCACTTTTTGTTTTGAATCGATTCATATGATTTACGAAGCATAATCGTGTTTTGAACATATATCTTGGTTTATCATGATGCTCTGAAGCTTTCTGGGTTAATAATTTGAATATTGCGCACATATACCGTATATCACCATGTTATTTCATCCCTTTAAAATTAGGGATTCTTGATTTAGGACGAATCAGGGCGTAATGCAGGTGCCATCGTGTTCGTATGACCAAGATGATCACAACCATGGTCTTGGATTGTATTTTTGGTGCGTATACATGATTTTGTGATTACAGGTTTAATTTGCTACGAACAGAGTGTCGCGTGAAAAAATCGGGATGAGACACCTGATGCCTTCTTTGGGCTCGATGCTCAAGAAAATGATTTTTGTTTTTTTGTCACGACCAAACTTTTTATTATTTCCAAAGTAGGAAAAAGAAAAAAGTTGCAATAACCTTAAAAGATATGCAAAGCAAATAACACAAAATTAAAAGCAATGCAAAAGTGGGGGAGAGATCTTGGGTAAGAGAGTTGGTTATACGAAGGGAAGGTATTAGCACCCAACGTATCTATAATACTCTATAGGTTTGTTTGTTATGTTCATTTCTTTCTATGCTATTGTGGAGGTTCTGTTGTGAGATAGGTGGGACCTAAGGTGTTTGTTTGATTATGCTCGCAAAGATCATCGCAATCTTCTACATACATATCCCTTAGAGGGAATCAGAGCATCTGTAGCTCGGGGTCTACGGGTGCTAAGGTTTGAGTGGTTTGAGGGAGAAGTTTTGCTCGCCAAGGAATAAGACCTTGTGCCTACGTATTCTCAAAGGGATGTTGAGAAAGTCAGAGCAATCGTAGTTCCCACTTATGCTAGTGGAAGCAAAGGATAAGAGACAAATGCCATCTCAATGTTCGATGTATCTAATCTATATCATCACATACATCTGTTTGATTTTATTTGAAATTTTTTCATTATAAGCCCTGGGCTGTGCCACTTATGGCGCTTAGAATGATAAAGATGTTTTTTGTTTAGCCAGCCTTGTGGCAAAAACAAGTTTGATTAGCCAGCCTTGTGGCAAAAACTTTTGATAAGTCAGCCTTGTGACAAAAAAGTTTTGATTAATCAGCCAGCCTTGTGGCAAAAGTTTCGATGAAGCCAGCCTTGTGGCAAAAACTTTGATTAATCAGCCAGCCTTGTGGTAAAAGGTTTGATTGATTAGCCAGCCTTGTGGCAAAAAGAAGTTTGATTGATTGATTGTGATGATATAGAAGAGATACTCCTATCATAGAGATGATAAATGTCTAATCTCCTAGGGTATTTGATTTGGATATTGGGGATGCTTATAAGAAGCCCGTGGGTCCTTGTACGAAGCCCAAGAGGAGGCTATCCGAGGGTCCTTGCATTGTAAGCCCAAGAGGAGGCTATGGGAGGGACAAGTCGTTTGTACGAAGCCCAAGAGGAGGCATGGTATAGTTGGTTTGAGCTCTTAGAGCGATTTCACCGGGAAACCATACTCTATGTCCTAACCTAAACTAAGGGAGATTCCTTGCACGAAGCCCAATAGGAGGCTATGGGGAACCTAGTGTTGTACTAAGTTGAACAAGTATATATAACACGATCACAAATATGAACAAGTACGAACAAATATAAACAAGTATATGAACAAATATGAACAAGTATGAACAATTATTTATAACAAGGTGTGTGTATACAATGGAGTTTATGAAGGAAATATACCTGTAAGGATGATCCATTTGTATGCACGGGGGCTCGGGACTTATACTCGGGGAGAGGCCCATTGAGTTTATTCAAAAGCTATGTAAACAAGTATTTACAAGGGAGGTTGGGACTTATACCTACATGGAGGCCCATGGTATTTTTGGGAAGATTTAAAGAAACCCTTCATTTTTGATTTGTTATTCGAGGTTAAAAATCAAATTGATCGAGGTATGTACAAAAAGGTGTATGTACAGTGAAATACCTAATTTCATGTAAGGGAATGGGACTTATACCTATGTGGAGGCCCATGTTTTATTTTATAAAACATGGTTGATTGTTTTGTTAAAAACGCGAGGTTTAGTCGTTTGAAAACAGTTTGAAAGTTTTGAAAGAAGTTTTCTGTTTAAAGAAAAACTGTACAAAGAAAAGGAATGGGACTTATACTCTCTAATATTCAAGAGGCCCATGAAGATTTTGAAGAAAACCCTAATTTTTTGATCTTGTTATTCGAGGGTTTAAATCAATTTTGATCGCGGTATAAAAAGATAGGTGTATATACAATGAAAAACCTAAATTTATACAAAGGAATGGGACTTATACCATAAGGGATGCCCATGTTTTGAAAATCAATTGATCAATCCAAAAAGATTTGATCAAGAGTTTTTTTGAAAAGAAAACCAAAAAGAAAAGGTTTATTTGTTTTGAAAAATTGTGATCGTTTATTTTAAAACGGTTTGAAATTTGATAGAAATCAACTTAATTTAAACAAAGACAAATCTTATGTTTAACTAAGACCTAAATGATTAGGATTTGATTACACAAAAAATATTTACAAGTGATTAGGTTAAAAAATCAAATGAAAAATAATATTTAAAGTATTAAAACCACTTAAAAACAAGTCATTTTAAACCTATTAAAAATAAACCAAATAATATATATTTTTGTGATTTTTTTTTATATTCATAAAATACATATATTAAATAAGAAGTGTACAAAAAATGAAGCAAAAATGAATTAATTTTATTGGTTAATTAATTAATTGAAGTTGTAAAGAAAATGAAGAAAATAAGTGTTAAAAAAATTGGGTTTTGTCTTCACAAGGGTTTGAACCCACGCCCTCTCTCTCTCACAAACCAAAACACTTGCCAACTGAGCCACGCTTGTGGCTTGTAATACACACGCGTTCAATTAATTATATTTTAAATCAAGAATTTGAATTTCCCGAACCAAAAAACGCGCCAAGAACACAACCCTAACTGATTTTTTTTAAAATCTTTGAAACTGGATTATTTTGATCTAGTAAAGGGTCTATCTCACCCGGTTTTTCACAAGGATCATGATGGTACCCTCATAATTCATTTATTTTTGCTCTAAGGTGATCAATTTTCGCATGAACATGAAGAACCCTAAAACTGAGTTTAATCGTGAAATGATGTATGTGCAAGTTATGATGCAATTGATTGAGGGTTAATGATCCTCATATGTGCAGAAACAAGATGGTAAATCAGTTTTCCATTTATGATGCATGTATGATAGAGTTTGAAGTTCATAGCACTTACCTTCAAAAACGGCCAAACTGAGAGTTGAATTTCGAGCTGGAGGTGTTACAGATGCTTTGTAATGATCTGGATAGCTTCAATGATGATTATGGAAGGTGTTTGAATGCCTGGAATGAATTGAATTCACCTGAGTGTGGCCATGGTACCCGATCTGCAGTTGCTTGGAGTGAGGATCGAATTTGATGATGGAGGTGTTTCAGATTGATGATGAGTGTTTGGATCATTCATATGAAGTATATGGATGGTGTTTGAAGTGATAGTTTGGACAGATATGGCTTGATATGAAAATTGGCATGTTAAGGCTCACTTTATGTTCATATGGAGGTGAGGTAGTGATTCTGAGATTTGAAGTGTTTTGGGGTGTGTGAGTAGATCAAACAACTTCCATATGATGTTTAGGAAGTGTTAGAAGCAACACTTTGCTTAGAAATTGCAAGAGATGGAAATTGCAATTCTTCCTCTTTGAAACTCATGAAACTTGCAACTTAAGAAAGAAGAGAGAAAACCTATGATTTGTGAGGTTTTGGTGTGATTTTGAATGAAGTTTAAACCTCTATTTATAGGCCAAGCTTTCTGAATACAAAGCCTTGCAAGTTGATCATAGAATGGTGATTTGGCATTTGGAGATAAAATGGAATCTTTCACATTAAATGCAAATGGTTAAAATGACTTAACCATGGTTAATCTTCCAAGCTTCTTAACTCTTTCCAATTTGATCTCAAACCAGAAAATATCTTCCAATTATTGCATATGTGTATCATTGCTTGCATTATAGGTCATATAGTGTTCATAACTTTGTGAAATGGTGTGAAACTTTAAGCATAATGACCTCTAATGACAAAATTCAAAACCATAGCTATGCTCCATATTTTTTCATGCTCTTGGACATTTTGGAAAGCTCATGTTATGTACTTCAAAACCCTAGTTGAAAGTTTCTTCAAGACCTTTAAGGAAATGGGTGAAAAAGATCCATGAACTTTGAAGAAAGTGAGATTTTAAGTGCATTTTTCAAAAGATACCAACTTTGAAGCTCCATATCTCTTAAATGGTTGATCTTATGGAAAAAATTATATGTGACAAAGTTGTTCATTGGATCAAAATCTACAACTTTCATGTTGGAAGTTTTTTTCAGTTTGTAGGTGAAATTTTGAGTTATTCCCTTCCAAAGTTCGGAAAAAACCATTGAAAAACACTTAGAAAATTTTCTAAGTATGGAAAGTCGAACTTTTGACTTTTTGATTCTTGATTGATTTTCTTGATTTTCCTTGATCAAATGACTTCATATATCATATATTGATGATTTAAAACTTCAAAAGTCATGGTTGACCAAAACTTCAAAAAGTCAATGGTGATCTTGTACAGTTGACTTTTTCAGACGAATCGCGTTTCTGGAGATTTCAATTGAGCCAGGCTATCCTCACCAAATGAATGGTATGAATGGATCACATTGAGTTATTGGAGGACCTTGAGCCATGGTTTTAGTTGTGGCACCATGTTCTGATTAAAAGGTCAGTTGTTCAGGTGAATTAGGTCACAAACCCTAATTGTCGACCTGATGAAATTGATGACTGTGGATCTTGAATTGAGATACAATTTCCATTGGATATTGTCATAGGGATCATTTGAAGATGATTGAAACCTTTGAGTGATTCCCTGGAGCTTTTTAGGGTTTCCCAAATGTGATCCCTGATTTTAGTCCCTGATAGTTCAAAACCCTAGCCTGATGATTTGAAATTTCCCTGTTGATCAATCCTTGTGTAGGAGATGTCTTGAGCCAATAGATTAGGTCAAAATGATGTACTTGGGGTCTTGAGGTCATGTCCCAAGTCATTAGGTCAAATCCTGAGCAAAATTCAAGAGTATGCTGTCTTCAGTCAAAACCCTAATCTGGTTGGTTCAGAGCTTTTGAGCTTGTTGAAATGAACCTTTGAGGATCAAATGTTGACTGTTGATGAAGATAGTTCATATGAGATGAAGGGAGAAAAAAACCCTAATTGTTACATGTACTGATGAGTGATTTCTTGTTTAAATCCTGCTGAGTCACAAGTAGCAAACACAAGCTATGCAATTTGTTAGAGATGCAAATGATGCATATGCAATGATATGAGGTGGTATCTTAGGTCAAAAATTGGGGTATGACAGATGCCCCTATTTAAGTTTCTTCAACCTGAGATATGAAGATTGAAAATCTTCGTTTTGATAGGGTGGAAGAGACTTAAATACTAGAAGACGCGAATTTTGGACCTAAGATACCAATATTGCGAATGATGCAAGGATATCTTTACCGAGGGGATATCAAGAACTGACTCCACTGGGGACAAGAGATCGGAAAGGATGTCTCAATCCATTTTAGGAAGAGAATCCGTTTTTTTTTTCTCGGGAAAGCAAGTGTATGCTTCACCGGGGAACGATAGCTTTGTAAGAAAAGCTTACCTATCGACATTATCGACTATCAGCATGGTGATAGACTTGTTAAATAATGTGAAGGTGAAAGGTATGAAACTGTATTACCGACTATCAGCATGGTGATAGACTTGACATGGTAAAAAGAGTTTCAAAGGTTCGGTTGATATTACCGACTATCAGCATTGTGATAGACATGATAAAGTAATATAACCAGAACAAATGGTTACCGACTACCAGCCTCGTGATAGCGGTTCTGAAGACATGATCAATTATCAGCCAAGTGATAAAATGATTATGGAGACTTTGCTAGGGAAATTACTGGTTATTCAGCCTTGTGAACAGTAATAAGGCCCTGATTGTCACATGGTCTTCATGATTGATTTCCTTGAGAGGAAAAATCTTTTGAAAGGGACATAAGCTGCTCAGATGACGAGGCTATTGCTTATTGTCTGTTTTTCACGAATCTATTTTGAGAATCAGAATTTGAATCTTTGGTAAAGACAGGGTTCTATCCATGAATGAATTGGAAAGAAACAGTCAAACAAGACTTTGTATCCGTGAGGAATGAACTCAACTGGGGATTTTCTCCTTCGTTTTGAGAGGAGAAGCTAAAGCAACCTTCTTCCACGAGGAATGATCTCAGTGGGGAACTGGAGAAATAAGATGTTCTTTCTGCTTATGGGTGACAACCTACTTGGAGAGAAGACACGCCCATACCTTTTTCTTTTTTTTTTCCCTTTTTTTTTCTTTTTTTTATTTTCTTTTTTTTGGGATAGATATATCCTAAACGAGTGATTTTAAAGCAGACATTGAAAAATGCAAGAATGCATAAATGATGCAAACATGTATGAATGATGAATGTTATGAATGTAGGATGCATGCTGACGAAACTGAAAGACAAAGAAGTATATACTGGAGACGGACCGACGTCGCAATACAACCAGATACTTGGCAAATGTTCTTCAACACGGTGTAGATAACACAAGTAATGAATGGTGCTGCATGCTTTAGACTTCTCTGGGGAAGATGAGCATCTTTTCTTACTGAGATGGAAGAACTTCTTCACTGGGGATGAAAGAACTTCCCTACCGCGAGGGACGGCTGGTTTAGGAATTTTTTCCTGGGATAAGAATACCGTTGTCTCATCATCTCTTTTGAGGAAAAGAACAGTTCTCAGGGAGAATCCTTTTGTTCATCCTATGGAGATAGCTGTTGATGTTCCTTCTGTTGTTCACAACTCAAAGGAAAGTTTCGCTTTTATTTTGAAAAAGAAAAGTAAATTCATTTAAAACTTATTTTTTTTATTTTTCTTTTTTTTTTCAAAAGTGAATAACACAATTAAAGTGTCATTTTGCAAGCTAGAAGAAATAAAGAATTGCAAACAAATGGGCACAAGGCTAAAATTTATTTAATAGGATGGTAATCAGCTAAAGGCGTGATTCCATGGAGTATTTACAAAAGTTGGAAATGGTAAATATGCGGAAAAGGCTACATTGAAAGCAATAAACACAATTCTCCCTAACAACTTTGAGTTCCAACTGTGCTTGTCGCTTCAGATTGGCGGTGATTTGATTGAAGATCCTTTGATGGAAAAGACTCTTCAGGTGACGAAGTACGGACTGATGCAGTTACTTTGTCATAAATCCCTAATTTTTGCCTAGATTTTCCTTTCAGGTTTTCAATCTAACAGGATGAATTTTTTTCTGTTTATTGTCTCTAATTTTTGCCTGGACCGCCCTTTCGGGTTTTCAGTCCACCGAGACGCTCATTTTTGCCTAAGTCGCCCTTTGCGGGTTTTCGACTTACCGAGCTGTTCTTTTGTATTTTTTTAGACAAAGTATTTCTTGACTGCATCAGCATTCATAGGATGTGGGAGTTCATCATCATCCATGGTTGCAAGAGTCATGGCGCCGCCAGAAAATGTTCTTTTGACAACATACGGGCCTTCGTAATTAGGAGACCATTTGCCCCTAGAATCTGGTTGAAAAGACAAGATCTTTTTAAGCACGAGATCGCCTTCTTGAAATTCACGAGGTCGAACCTTTTTGTTGAAAGCTTGTTTCATCCTTGCTTGGTATAACTGTCCATGGCATAGAGCAGTCATACGTTTTTCTTCGATTAAGTTCAACTGATCGTATCTGTTTTGACACCATTCAGCCTCTGATAACTTAGTCTCCATGAGGACTCTCATTGATGGGATTTCAACTTCTACGGGGAGCACAACTTCCATGCCGTATACTAGAGAAAAAGGAGTTGCCCCTGTTGAAGTACGCACTGAAGTACGGTACCCATGTAAAGCAAATGGCAGAATTTCGTGCCAGTCTTTGTAAGTGACGGCCATTTTCTGGACGATCTTCTTAATGTCCTTGTTAGCGGCTTCAACAGCGCCATTCATTTTTGGTCTGTAAGGAGAAGAGTTATGATGCTCAATCTTGAATTCCTCACACAATTCTTTCATCATTTTGTTGTTCAAGTTCGAACCATTGTCAGTAATGATCTTGCTGGGAACACCATATCGGCAAATGATGTTGTTCTTGATGAACCTCACAACCACTTGTCTTGTAACGTTGGCGTAAGATGCTTCTTCGACCCATTTGGTGAAGTAATCAATAGCCACCAAGATGAAACGATGACCGTTTAAAGCTTTCGGTTCGATCATTCCATTGCCAAAAGCGTTTACTGCTCCATCGAAAATTAGGCCCCATCTTGATCCAGGATCAGGACCTTCTTCAGGTAACGGTTCATCACAATCTTTCATCTTCAAGTACAAGACATCTTCATTAGGAAAGTAAAACTTGAGAGATTGATATTCATTAATTGGTTGATGCGCCAAATGATCGGCGAGAATGCTTCCTTTGACCGCTTTTTGAGCACGGTACTCGATGTCATACTCAGATAATAGCATTTGCCATCGGGCAATCCTTCCTGTTAAGGCAGGCTTTTCAAAGACATACTTGATTGGATCCATTTTGGAGATTAACCAAGTAGTATTGTTGATCATGTATTGGCGAAGACATTTTGAAGCCCAAGCCAAAGCGCAACATGTTTTTTCGAGCATGGAGTAACGAGACTCACAATCTGTGAATTTCTTACTCAGGTAATATATGGCATGCTCCTTCTTACCGGTTTCATCTTGTTGTCCAAGCACACAACCCATGGATTCTTCTAACACGGTAAGGTACATGATTAGTGGTCTTCCTTCAACTGGAGGAATCAATATTGGTGGTTCTAACAGGTATTCCTTGATACTGTCGAACGCTTTCTGGCAATCTTCAGTCCATACAACCCCTTGATCTTTGCGGAGAAGCTTGAAAATTGGCCCACAAGTAGCAGTCATTTGAGAGATAAATCTGGAGATATAGTTCAATCGTCCGAGAAATCCTCTTACTTGCTTTTCAGTTTTTGGTGCCGGCATCTCTTGAATAGCTCTGACTTTGTCGGGATCTACTTCGATACCTCTTTGGTTGACAATGAAACCCAAGAGTTTTCTAGATCTAACCCCAAAAGTACATTTGTTAGGATTCAAGCGAAGCTGATATTTCCTTAGTCGTTGAAACAACTTCAAAAGGTATTTAATATGTTCTTCTTCTATACTGGACTTAGCTATCATGTCGTCCACATAAACTTCAATTTCTTTATGCATCATGTCATGAAAGAGAGTAGTCATTGCCCTTTGGTAAGTTGCGCCTGCATTCTTTAATCCAAACGACATCACTTTGTAGCAAAAGGTACCCCATGGGGTGATGAAAGATGTCTTCTCCATGTCTTCGGGAGCCATCTTGATCTGATTATAACCGGAGAACCCGTCCATGAAGGAAAAGACGTTGAACTTAGCGGTGTTATCAACCAGCATGTCAATATGAGGCAATGGAAAGTCATCTTTTGGACTGGCTTTGTTCAAGTCACGGTAGTCAACACACATTCTGACTTTTCCATCTTTCTTCGGAACTAGTACTATGTTGGCCAACCATTGAGGATACTCGGAGGTGACGAGAAAACCTGCATCGAGTTGCTTCTGAACTTCCATTTTGGTTTTGTTATCCATATCAGGATGAGTCCTTCGCAATTTCTGCTTAACAGGCGGACATTCTGGCTTCAATGGCAAGTAATGCTGAACAATATTGGTATCCAACCCAGGCATGTCTTGGTATGACCAGGCAAACACGTCAACATATTCTTTGAGAAGATCTATCAGCTTACTTTTGATATTAGTATTAAGCAGCGATCCAATGGTCACTTCTGTCATACCCCAATTTTTGACCCT